>NC_044063.1:30400096-30662596 GCF_902167405.1 Gadus morhua
ATTACCCTTTACCTGAACTGTCTGCTATTGGGTCCTACCTGCCTGCCTGCCACCCGCCAACCGTGACAGTTTGAAGAATCGTTTCAATTTCAATCTTGAACAAAAAAATCGTGATTCTAATTTTTCCAAAATCGAGCAGTCCTATCTCAGAGTGCTCTAACCCTAATGTCTCTGCCTCAGGGTGCTCGACCCTAATGTCTTTACCTCAGGGTGCTCGATCCTAATATCTCGATCTCGGGGTGCTCTGACCCTAATGTCTCTACCTCAGGGTGCTCGACCCTAATGTCTTTACCTCAGGGTGCGTAGACCCTAATGTCTACATCTCGGGGTGCTCTGCCCTAATGTCTCTACCACAGAGTGCTGATGCAAATGACTGTTGCGCCTGACGCAACTCTAAAATGGGTTGGTCTGAAACCCGTAGGTGTGTTTTGGGCGTAACGTGCAACAAACCAACGAGGGTTCCATCTCCCATCCCCTTTAAGATCCAGCGCATTTGAACTTAACAAGTTGATATTTTGACAACGCGTTTGCAGTCTCTGCTGAGACAGATGCATGACCACATGAATTTCAAACATCAAGTGGCTCAGTTTATGGCCTAATAATATGGCCTAATTCACACATGGAATAGCGTTTTCCTCTTCAACTTCAGAAACTGAGTCGTCATGTCATCGAATTGCGGTAAAGAGAACTTAACACATATATGATATGCGGTCCTGTGGCGACAACTGTGGGTCTATTCAATGATATGTGGCAATACATTACCAAACATCGTTTTACCAGTACTGTATACATTATCGGTATCGACTTATAATATACTTTGCCATGGACTGTATTAGGCGTTACGTGTTTAGTTTGCTTGTGTTTAAACAGATGGGTGCATGCACGTGCCAAGCATCATTCATTCTTTTAAACACTTACACGCGGTAAAACAATGTTTTCTCATGATCAAATACTCATCAATCCTAAAAGTTATGGGGTTGTACAGGATGTCTGTGTCAGAAAATATGTGTTTGCTGTACTGTGTTTGCAGATGCATTGATTTAAAAGTACAACTTATTACTGCTGCATCAGCTGTTCTTTCCCAAATAATTTAACCACGTTATCATTTACCCTGAAACAAAATCTTGTTTTTGGAAGGCTGGGATATGCTTTGCTCGAGTTTATTATTGTTATAATTATTATTTTAATGCATGGCATAGCCTACTACAGTGTTGATTCATGCAGCCCCTATGGAAATGTTTCCACAATCCACATGCTATTTCTATGCAGTTTCAAACATATGAACAATCTTTGATATTTCAATTAGGCTAATTGTTTTCATGTGCTGTACATAGCCTATGTGTGTGTGTAAGCTTATGTTACAGTTCCGACCTGCCTAGGCACGTCAAAATAGCAACACCGATCGCGCTATCCGCTAGGGCATTTAGACAAGGTCTGCGCCGGTCAGTGGCGCAATTACTTTATCGATCTGTAAGATAGCACCATGTATAATTTGTGCCGGAACACGCCTCTGCTTTTCGCGTGTAGTGGAAGGAGCAGGCAGTATAGTGGCGCGAGTTGCAGGGGAAGATCAGCTTTGCGGCGGGTGCAAACTAGCAACGATACATGCGTCGGTGTAGAAAGTAAATTGTGGGCGGTTCTATGGCAATGCCGCTATTTATCCAGCGCAAAAATGAATCTCGCCCAGTACTCTTGGCTCAGTTTATGGCCAAATAATATGACCTAATTCACACATGGAATAAGGTTTTCTTCCACAACTTCAGAAATACTGAGTCCTCAAATACATTTCGGCAAAGAAAACTTAACACACATATGATATGCGGTAACTTTGGTTCTATTTAATGATATACGCAATACATTATAAACATCGTTTCTTATCAGTGTTGCATTATCGTTATCGACTTGTGTTCCTAATATGCATGTGTCCCCCCGTTAATATACATTGCCATGGACTGTTTTATGTGTTACGTGTTTAAACACATATAGATGCACACACGCGCGCGCGCATTCATTCATTCTTTTACACATACACACACTTGATCAAATACTCATCAATCCTAAAAGTTATGGGCATGTGCACGATGTCTGTGTCAAGAAAATAATGTTTTTACTGTGCGTTGTTTGCAGATGCATTGATTTAAAAGTACAACTTATTACCGCTGTATCAGCTGTTCTTTCCCAAATAACTGTCCAAGAATGTGTGGCTAGGTAGATGAGAAAAGCAAAGTGTTTGCGCGAGGTGCACAAGCAACATTATGCATGCGCCCTTAAAATAGCATCTGAACAACGTGGCACTGACTTTAAACCAGGTATTTCCTGGTTTGTGGCGCAAGTGATTTCTGAAACTGCAAAATGGCACCAGGGAATGTTTGCGCCAGAACACGCCTCCTCCTTTCGCCGAACCGCCCCTTGGGGCGCAAGATCATTCCCTAATTTAGCAACGCGTGGCGCAGGAGGGGAAAGAACGCTCTGCGCCAGTTCCTATGCACCAGTAATTAAGTCAATTGCGCCAGATGCAAGATAGGGCCCCAGATGTGTTTGGGCTTGCGTCGTAAAGGACTGTTTTTTATAACTGTTTGGATGCAAAAATTGAAACCATTATTGTTCATGGCTCCGGACATAGCCGTGTCCTCCTGGTTCTGGGTTGGGTTTGTCTGTTTCTTCTGTCACACTAGATGAGCTCATGCATGAACACCAATACATGGCAACTGTGAAAATTGTTCCCGACCCACTCAAACCAAATGCGTCCTCAGTTCCATTATTGTTGGTGACCAGCTTGTTTTGGGTTCACAGCCCCCAATTCTCTCTCTCTCTCTCTCTCTCTCTCTCTCTCTCTCTCTCTCTCTCTCTCTCTCTCTCTCTCTCTCTCTCTCTCTCTCACCATCTTTCAATCATTACAGCCATCTGATGAAGTGATTAGTTTAATGTAAAGCCCATTACCCATCAGACAGATTTCACAGGATCAGAGTAGAGTAGAAGCGGAAGCATACGACACTATTGCAAACATAAGATCCACACAAGAAAGTGTTACATGAACGCACACACACATGCATTGGTGCAGACAGAGCTATTATGGATTTCTAGCCCAATCAAGCCCTTCAGGGAATTGCCCCATCAGCAAATTGAAATGAATGAACTTCATTAGAAATGCAGTAGCAACATTACATTTTACACATTATCTCTCTCTCTCTCTCTCTCTCTCTCTCTCTCTCTCTCTCTCTCTCTCTCTCTCTCTCTCTCTCTCTCTCTCTCTCTCTCTCTCTCTCTCTGAGAGTCTTTTCCCAGTCTGGTGGGATCATTCCAAATCATGCAACATGTACAAAATTTTATGTTAACCATTAGAGATGAAACATCTACAAAGATCATGAGCAAACACCTGAATGAAGCTCAGAGCTTTGTGACACCTACAATCTCCAACCCCTCCTAGGAATCCTCTCTCTAGGCTTTTTTTCTTCTTTTTACTATGCATCTGAGTGTAGGCCACAAACGCAACTAACTATTTACAAGTGCAAAAACGCCAACATATTCTTTATTTTGCCGACCACTTGTTTTTCATCCCGACAAATGTCCTCTGGTACTTTCTCGTAGATCGCACCATCTTTCCCCGTCTTTGTTAAATGTTAAAGTGCACACACACACACACACACACACACACACACACACACACACACACACACACACACACACACACACACACACAAAAGACACACGCAGAGACACACACACTCAGTCACACACAAATACAGCGGTAACACGAGAGCTACTCACCATCCTACCACCGGTTCCAGAATCCCCACTAATGTCCGAAAGTCACCTGCAGCTCTCCATGTCTCGCACGTCACACCCCCCCCTACACCCACACACACTGATATCGAGGGTGGAGGGGGTTTGGGGTGACAGACACAGTGACTGTAGTATTAAATGTCCTGATGAAAATAAATTCCTATTGATTGTTGCTTCAAACTTTTTCAATCGATGCTTGAAATCCCTGATGTGTCCAAACTGCCGTCCCTGGTGCTGCAAGCGGCCACTTGTTTTGCCTTCTGGTGCGACACTAACAGTTATTGGGGATGCCTGGAAAAGCCCAACTTGCAAAAGGCGTGTATTATACAAAATTAAAAAAAAAAAACGCAAAACGCTTCACGTAAATCCTCTCTCTATTCTCTATATCTACTTAAGACAAAATATGTGCTTAGGATTTCTAATAAGAAAACCCCAGGCTGCTAATGCGGAGAGAGTGAGGTGGTCCAAGTAAAGTACCCCACATTCAACAGCCGGTCTAAGCAGGTGGGCGCTCTGAGGGGGGGGGGGGGGGGGGGGGGGGGGGGGGGGGGGGATGCTGTGTTGCAATGCGGATGCTGCCGCAGCAGCTCCTCCTCAGCCTCCGCTGTTCCAGATGTGGAGAGCAGAGCTCCGTGTGAGGTACAAGCCTGGGCTGGCTGCAGGGAGGGTGCTTGGGGTGATGGTGGTGGTGCTGCGGCTGCTGCTGGTGGTGGTGGGAGTAAACTGCTTCTGGTGGTCGAGGCTACGCGATGAAACCTTCCTACCTGTTGTTGGCGTTTCATTTTAATTGTCGCTCTCCTCGCGGGACGCAGGGCGACGTCGGAGCGAGATCTGCAACATGTGTCCTCCGTGAACCACGTGAGGTCCTCTCAGCGTGCTGGGCTCACTGTTCGGACAGAGCCATGATGGAGACGGTTAAAGAGAATCAAGCCGCCGGTAAGGCGTCGGGGAGCTCTCCATGTCGCGCGGTGTTCTTGCGGTGCTGCTCGTGCGCGCGTCCTGCAGACTCTGCAGAGGATGCGTAGTCCGCGATATCTGCTGAAACAAGGCAAAATGCTCCCCCATCTAACGAGGATTCTGATCAATCAAATGGTCTGACCCACGTGTAAAATTGTCCAAAGTGGCTTTAACCCAAATGCAAACCATTTTAGTCCGAGGAGCTTTATGTATTTATTTTTGTTCGGCCAAAATAGTTGGTGGACATACTAGGACGAACTCCGTTCAACTCTGTTCCTGTTTAGCAGATTTGCACTGAGACCATGAAGCTGCTGATCCATCAGTTAATCAAACGACAGCCCGTCTCTTTGTCTTAAAGGACGCGTCCCGGGGGGAACTATTAATTGCGTGCGTGTCATTAGTTGTCAGTAGGTGTCATTAATGGTTTGTGTTGCAGTTCAAAGGTGTAAGAATTCCACTTCACGTGTCACAACTAATCAACAACACACATAGCGGTAGTTAATCCCCATTACCTGTTAGTGCGTGTGTGCGTGCGTGTGTGGTGTGTGTGTGTGTGTGTGTGTGTGTGTGTGTGTGTGTGTGTGTGTGTGTGTGTGTGTGTGTGTGTGTGTGTGTGTGTGTGAGAGAGAGAGAACGTGTGGGGGGTGTGTCAGTGTGTGTGGCGGAAAGACACTCATACATTGATCCTTCTTGTGTCCACTAGATGGCAACGCCATAAACAAAAATTGTGTAGCTCCACGATTCATTATTTACATGAATCTAATGTTGTATGATGTAAAATAGCTAAACCGGAGAAGATTTGTCTTCTCAACAACATAAAGACAGGGCCAAAGCAAAATAAGTTGTCATAGAAATACAATAATTGTACATTCCTCAGCATTGCACAAACAATGACGGCAGATGCTTCTTTATTTTCTCAGACAGATGGTGCACTTTTATCACACGTACCAGTCGACACCCAAGCAGTGCTGTGTGCCGTGCCGCCGTCAGGATGGAAGAGTAGACAGGGGTAGCAGCGTGCGTTCTGGAGGTGGTTCATGAAGCATCTCTCGAACACAGGTAAACAAACAGTTTATTGGGAGTGGGCGGAATGGTACATAAGCCAGTGGCCATGTTTGTAGCTTTTAACTTATCTACAAAATCATAAAACCTTATATGATGTTGTCCAATATGTGAAATACTGTGTAGTTGTAACTAGGGTTAGGTTTAGGTTGGTAATACCTCAGATATTATTGCGTACTTCCTAGGAAATTAGGCAACCAATTCTTAGAAACACCTATTAATTCAAGTTACAATTGTAGTTATCCAAGGTTTATGTTGGTAACAGCCCAAGTTTAATGATGTACTATCTAGAAATCAGCATAGTACTTTCCAATAAATTACTTTTTCTTACATAGTTATTATTCATAGCTACACCCATTTAGAAAGGGTTAATTCGATTTACCTTAGAAACTATGGAATTACTTACCCGGTAACAACCTCCGCAGGAACAGTTTTCCTCTAGTGTCATGGTTCATCTTCTTAAATACTGGGTACAAAGCTATTTGTTCCCATGGTGTTACCACGTTATTACCATATAATTTTTAATAGATACATTCCATTGTCCATGCAGTAAACTGGAATTTGTACCATACGTTCTGCAACGTTACTAAGTAAAGCATGACAATTTACCCAGTAAGTTAGCTGAAACTGTACTGTTAAAGGAAGCCTCGTTTGTTTCCATGGTATAACCAGGTTCGTACCAAATAATTTGTAATAGATTATTCCCTTTTCCATGCAATCAACAGAAACTTGTACTATATATGTTCTGCAATGTCGTTCACTTTAATTTCAGTTGTAAAACCCCAAACCACTGTTGGTGAAAGGCATATTAAAATTAAACAAAATCAAAGGCTTATCTTTCAAACAATGCATATCTCACAAACAGGAACTGAACACTGAAAAAATCGGACAAAATAAAGAGCCGTCCACATCAACTCAATTTAAATGATACCATATAGTACATTTCAATAACTTATCATTAGCGATGACAGAAGAGTAGATTTTAATGTCACATAGCTCCACGATGCTTGCTTTAGGTAAAGTATAAAAATGTCCATACCAGAATGAAATATCATATGTAGATATAAAACTAAATAGGTAAAATATAAAAACTTCTAAGCTGAATTTGTTAGCTTTCATTAAAGTGAGACAAAAAAAGCACATTTTATTATACACAGCAACTTCAGAAACACCAACAGCTTCAAGGACTGCTTCTATTGGTTTGCCCTGGCGGAGAAAAGTAGACACTCAGAGAAATTTACAAGTAATTAAATTCAGCATAACACTATATCCAAATATTTAAACATTATCAACCAGTAACATTTCAATATCACTGCAAAATGGCCCAAATTTAAAAAATACAATGATGAACTGATATCCAAATGCAGAAGGATAGATACTTTATTGAAATGTGGTAATCAAGCTAACCTCTTTAAGACCACTTTAAGTCAAACTCACCCAGAACTCGGCAGCTCTCAGATCTGGGGCTTTTTTTGCACGGCTGACACTTCTTTGGTGAAGGGAGAGCCGAGAGCGCAAGTCTTCTTGTCCATCTTCATTCCCTTGTTATCCTGCTCCAGTGATGAGTCTGATAGGCTAGACGCAATGCTCAAAGGAGATCCCATTCAGTTTGTCAGAGATATGGTGTCTTTTCAGATAGTTCCTGATCCTGGAACACTCCGGGGATGAAGCCCACAGATAGTAGGAGGGGAAGAAAGAGAGGTAAGCAGAGGCAAACACTGTGTAAGTGGTTAAACCTGTTAATTTTCCGTTGTTGTTTAAAGCTCTATAGAAGCACCGCTTGGTGGTTCATTGTGGTTGTGGACAACAGTGTATCTTTACTGTAAGCGATAAACAGTCAAATGGAAATAAAATGGAAAAGTAATCACTTGAAATTGACAGTGCATCCATCAAATTATTATTTCCTTCCACCAGTTCTATCACAAATCTTTTTTAGTTATTTAGTTATTTAGCTATATAAGTATTGTAAGCATGGCAACAGTATGCTCTCCTCAAAACCTGAGTTAGTTTGACAAATAACTCCTGATCTGGCATCAGGCTTCAGGTTATATTCCCACACAGGTGTGGCTTCCCCCTTCATGCACTGACCATTCACAACACTCTATGCTTCAGGCCTCGAAGGTGGACACCACCGTGACCCCCATCCCAGTTCCCCATTAATTAAACATTGTGGTGGACTCTATGGACATAAACCAGTGTAATAAACCTTGCCTCTTTGTTAGAGGAGATAGAGAGCACCTTAACAATTATGTAAGGAAACAAAACGAGGAGGACACTGTAGAACCACAATCAATTATCTTTATTAAACCTACTTTAGGAGACAACGGGACGGGAACACATGTGAATGAACCTTTAGGTTAGACCCTCTTTTCCTGGACATTTCTCGGGCATTAAGGGCATCAGCCACCCGCAAAAACCCCCAGCAAAAGGGCACGGCGCACAAATGCTGCTCTGCAGCCACACCAAACCCCTTAGGGCACTGCACATCAAACTTGCACTGCAACCCACTACACAGCAACCGGTGACGTCAGAGCCCCACTGTAGCGCACTGGACGAGCGGTCTTACCCCTACTACTTCCCCCACTCGGTCCCCTGTACTGCCGCGTCTAATTAAAATACATTTCATTACAGCACTGAACTCCAAATACACAATACAAAAATATATATCTAGCTAACAGCTACTTAACTCTCCCAAGAGTTGAGACCCTCCCCCGGGGTCATAAATAACCACACTGTGTTATTGACAAGTTTTCCCTTGCTCAACTATGCAGGTTGTAAGTGTGTTCTGTATTAGGAGTTATGTTATGATCTGAGGTGCATTACGCACTCGCATCTCGTTTTGTGTTATAGTGACGCTGTCACTTTAAGATCGACGCATCAATGTACTATCTCGTTCTCTTTTATAGGGATGATGTCTCTTTAAGTTTGCGCAACTTCTTTGTTGATATGCCGGTCGGCACCATGTATGTTTTTAACGTCGACACACCGGTGAGTTGTCGGCGTGGGAAATGGTCTCATAACTTCTTTATCACAATTTCCACACTGATGAACCCAACGTTTGTGAGGCAAAAGTTGCACAGCCCCAACCTCACCAAGTACGGGGCCTTGCCACTTCCGTCTAAGTTTGCCTCGATCTTGGACTTCCCTCGGCCAGTCACCGTGATGTCACTGCAGAAATTCCTTGGCATGATGAACTTCTACCACCGCTTCATTCCCAAATCTGCTGCACTCCATGTCCCCCCTGCAGGAGGCCTTGAATGGGAAAGCACCCGAACACCTGCTGTTCCTTGGAGAGAGACACTGCATTCACAGATAATAAGACTGCTTTGGCCAACGCAACGATGCTGGCACACCCACCACATATCTATTGACATATCTATTGCCATCACCACAGACGCTTCGGACTATGCCGGTGCCGCTGTGCATAAACAGTGAGTGAATGGCGCTTGGCAGCCTCTCACTTTCTTTAGCCCGCAGTTACGCCCCAGTGAACGTAAGTATAGCACTTTTGACTGGGAGCTGCACTTTACCTTGCTATTCAACACTTCCGTTTACTGACTGAGTGCCGACAGTTTACAGCTTTCGTCGACCGCAAGCCTTGACGTTTGCCATGGCTAAGGTGTCTGAGCCGTTGTCTGCCCGCCAACAGCGACAGCTCCCGTACATCTCAGAGTTCTTTACAGATATACAACATGTTGCAGGCAAAACCAAACTCGTCACAGACTGCTTCTCTCCTGCCATCGTGGGGGCAGTCCAAATATGGCTTGACTACACACACATGGCAGCCGATCAGTCCACCGACCCGGATGTACAGTCAATCCGGACTGCTGCCATTGGACTGCTGTTAACGTAGTTTGCCTTCAGCGGAGGTGGGACCATGCAGCTTTGTGACATCTCCGCTTGAAAGCCAAGGCCTATCTTTCCCACTTATTGGAGCCTCCATGTTTTTGAGGCTGTGTATGGCCTCTCTCACCAAGGTCGAAAAACATCTCAAAGGTTAGTGGCAGCCAAATTCGTCAGGCATGGGCTCAAGAAAGATGTGAGGGACTGGGCAGACTCTTGTGTGGAGTGTCAGCGTTCCAAAATTCACCGCCACACAAAAGCACCTCTGGCGCATTTCCCTGTGCCGCA
Organism: Gadus morhua; assembly: GCF_902167405.1. Taxonomy (NCBI): domain Eukaryota; kingdom Metazoa; phylum Chordata; class Actinopteri; order Gadiformes; family Gadidae; genus Gadus; species Gadus morhua. The sequence continues at coordinate 30,410,030 of NC_044063.1, forward strand.
GCAAAGATTCCACCACATCAACATGGACTTGGGGGCCCTCCTCCCTGGGTCTCACTTACCTCCTCACCATGGCTGGTAGGACCACTCGATGGCAGGAGGCTGTCCAACTGACAGCAGTGTCTACTGCTGAGACGGCCCGGGCGTTCATTGGGACCTGGGTCGCCCAGTTTAGCAACCCGTCTGACCTCTTTTCAGACGGGGCTCACAGCTTACCTCTGAGCCCGCAATTGCGACAAGCCTGTCCACACGGGCAAAAAACTATCTTTTATCCTCCGTTTTCCTTGGCAGCATTTCAGGAATTTCTCCGTAAAGCCGGACTCATTTCAAAAACGCATCTAGCTGTAGAAACACTCATATTCAAGTACATAGTACATATTCAAGGCCTCTATGTGGCACTGATTCTCCACCAAATAAAGAAGACAAGGGGGATCATATGTATCAAGCCTGCGCGCTGTATACAAACATCGAGGAGGAAAAGGCAGTTAATAATAATACTTTTTAATCAAGTTAAGTAAATTTTTATTTCTATAGCGCATTTACAGACGGCACCAAAGTGCTTCACAAGAAAGTGCTCAAGCGCAATAAACAAAGAAATGGCCTTAGTTTGACGGTCGGGATTATTGCCGCCGCCTTGTGGGGGTAACACAGTCCTTAGTCTGGAGAGGACTGAATGGGACAGGGTCTAGGTCCCCCACACCCAATGCCTATGGCTTCAATGTCCAAGTGAGTGAACACGTTGTGCGCTGTTAAGCCGTCTAGAGCAACGGTAGCTTCCTAGACAGGGTAAATTAGGTTTCAGGATGTCCTAAGTGACCGTCTGAAGTGTGTGCAGTGTTTGCGACCTGACCTAACCCTACCTCTGATGTTTACTCAACATGAAACACAGCTTATATTTGGGGGAAATGGTTCAAAAGACACTTGCCAACGTTCAACACAGTTTACATACATGTGTTCCAATAAACAGTAACATTTAAACTGGGAAAACATAGATCACATTTCCGTATTAGATCACCAGACGTGCATTCAACGTTCGATTCACAATCACAATCTAATTATACATATGTATATATATATATATATATGTAACAGGGTGTCATATCTCTTAAATTATAATTACACAAAATTGCCTTTGTTTGGTTCTATTACCTGAAATGTAGCTTTCCAATGCCGCCTTATGTGCCCCTTACTATTTGATTTTGTTCTTTGATTTGGCTCCACCTCCTTCAGTACTCCCGCCCACATTCCAGAGAACCCCATAAGTTTCCCGTGCCCCCTGCCCTCTTCCCTTTGTTCTGGTTCCCTTGGGAAGAGGTGTGTACATTTATTTTGTGATCAAATCTTTGACCATCTTATAGCTTATCATTATTTATATTAGTTATTTTGATTATACATTATTTAATTGAAGTCTGGGGTAAATATCTATCCATGCATAGATTTCAGTGTTTTGGGGAACTTTGTGTTTTGTTGCGATGTCCTAGCATGCACCTGACCCTTGTGTAGTCATGCTAGTTCCCCTCCCCCCCTGTGTGTTTCGTAGAGGAGTTGGAGTAAGGGCACTTTCTAAGAGGAGCTATTTGTTCATGTGTACCTTCAGGTATGTCTTTTATTTCTTTTATTTCAATAATTTTGGTTATAATATTGTATGTAGGGCCCTTTGTTCTGGTTCCCTTGGGAAGAGAGGAGTTGGAGTAAGGGCACTTGCTAAGAGGAGCTATTTGTTCATGGTTCTGCGTCGGGTTTTAGTGGACCAATCACAGCCCTTGCTGTTGCGTCGCCTCGACGGATGGTTACGATTTTTGGGAGGGGCATGTCCGGCCCTTGCGTTGGACGCTAAGGAGGATCCACAAGGACGTAAGGGTTCCATAACCCCCTTGCGTTGCGTGAACGTGGAACCATAAAGAGCCCAGTTCGTTCAGTCACAGTTCTGTTCGGGCTACCCACAGTGTGTGTGAGTGTGTGTGTGTGTCTGTGTCTGTGTCTGTGTGTGTGTGTGTGTGTGTGTGTGTGTGTGTGTGTGTGTGTGTGTGTGTGTGTGTGTGTGTGTGTGTGTGTGTGTCTTCTGTATCAGTGTAAATGGTTAGGTTTGGTGCAGGGATTAACAATACCGCAGCAATGATCGCACTTCAGGATGTACGATGGCTAGGAGGGCAAACTTCTCCTGAAACGTCCACAGCTTTCGGACAGCTCAAGGCAACAACGTAGGACAGCGTCCTCCCTAGTATTCTCACATGGAGAGCCTCTTTTCCACCGTCACTTTCACTGACGTCTAGGCTCACTCCACAACGAAATGCTCAAACAGATGCCTCACTCCCAGTGGTGTAGTGGTCCCTGGAGAAGTGGGTATACTCTAAATGTTTGCCCTTTTTTAACGCAGCCCAGAAAAGCCCCCTTTTTTTAGAAACAGTGACATGTGAGACTACTCTATTTAGTTTACCCAAAAATCCTTCAGTAGCATTTGCTCATAGTCACATAATTTCTGCTGCTTGATCTCAGGGAGGAAGGATTATGAAATTAATATACCAACACTGGCCCACAGACTAGTGACAGACAACTCTGCATTTTGAGTGAACTATTCCTTATTCCTGGAATGACACGTATTCTCTCACTTGGCAACTCAGTAATGTATTTTGTAAACTGTGTCTTTGAACAGCTGATTTTCAGCATGGGCCAGAGTGGGCCACTATTATAAAGTAAACATGACTTGATCAGGAGCAGTTTGTAGGTATTACTGGTCACACAGGCAGCCTGCATGAATGTAAAATATAAATGAGGCAAACATGGTGTTTCAGTAATTTTTTTAACATTTATTTAAATAAAATACTTCAGATCTGAATTTGACAATGCATCCTTGTTCATATTTCATCTTAGATTAAAAAAAACGCACATCATTCTCTTCCACATAAATCATCTCGTTAGATATATATAATATCAATATATATTTAAATAATCAAATGATGATTGAACATCATCATTCAAATTATTCAACAATCGAATCAGTAAAGGCAGCGAGTATTAGCCAATAAGAGGCAGAGTAGCGTGGGTCATGGCGCACAGAGCTTTTGGCCGTGATATTACAATTATATTATATTATATACTATACTATTATATATAGAGCTCCGGGAGACGCAAACCGCAACAATCACTTTCTCCTCCATGCTGTAGTTCAACCCGGACTGCACTGCACTGATTTTGACGGTTGAACGATGATTGGCTGTTACGTTACACATGTCACTCAGTGGCCACGCTGTTGATCGCTGATCGGCTGTCATCACGCGAAATTCGCATCAAAGTTTAAATATTTCAACTCGAGCGAATTTGTCGCTGCACAAATCCTCGTGAACGCGCTCGCCTATGCGAAAGTGTGGCGCGACAAATCAAAACTTTCTCTCGCGAAAAATTCGCCCGATACGCGTCTCTAAGTTCACTTGTATGGGATCTTGTCGCCCCGTCGCATTTAGTGTGAACGCAAAAAAGTGGGCAATTTGGCTTGCAGATACTTCTGAATGGTGTGCATCTGGGGGGATTTAGAAGTGGGTATACGCAATGATGACTGAAAAATAAGTGGACTACACCAGTGCTCCCAGCAACCGAGGTGACGCAAAACCGTACTAGACTGAATTTAGCACTAATAAAACAAAACAAAAACTTACATACAACCGCCTTATAAGGGCTTTTTATGGTTCTACGTTCCCGCAACACATGACCACGCAGACGCTTCGACGAACGTGAACGTTAATGGTTCTGCATCGGGTTTTAGTAAGCGGACCAATCACAGCCCTTGCTGCTGCGTCGCCTCGACAGAAGGTTACGATTTTTGAGAGGCGCACGTCCGGCCCTTGAGGTGGACGCAAGAAGGGTATGCAAGGACATAAGGGGTCCGTAACCCTTGTGTTGCGGAAATGTGGAACCATAAAAAGCACTTTACTTCGCCTTGCACACAGCCGGGATCCTTCACTATATCGGCTCCCTTTCCCGCTCGTTTTCTCTCCCGCCTCTCTTTCCTTTCCCTGCCCATCATGCGTCATAAAAGCCGGTCAATTTGTACCCGCTACATAAGGCAAAAATAAAAAAAGAAAAGGGTTAAAAGACAATCACTGTAGGAGTTAAAATAATGCAAAAAAAGAGAAGAGAAAATTAAAAGGTAACCAGGGGACACTATGCACTGGCACTTAAAAAGACACTAATCAAAAGCTAGTGAAAAGAGGTGGGTCTTTAAATGAGACTTAAAAATATTCAGAGACTCGGCTGCACAGATGTGGAGGGGGTCTGGGGGATGCTACTGCAAAGGCTCTGTCCCCCCTAGTTTTTAGCCTGGACCTGGGCTCTGACAACAACAGTTGGTCAGCTGACCGTTAGCTGACAGTTAGTAATTATATTAACCAGGGGGTTCTGTATTTAAAGCTACAAAAATAATGCATCTCAAACAAACAAATTTGACGGATATCTAAAGTTGCCACCTGGTGGGGGGGCAATGATGCCCGGAAAACGCCAGATATGTCTAATCGGTCGGCCCAAACGACTGCGATTTCCCAAAAAAAGAGTGTGAAAAAAAGAGTGTGAAGCTCTGGGGCAACACTGCGTATCACCCCCAGACTGTTTCGAGGTCTTCATCGTGCTATGAAGGCCTTTCTTCGGGCCTTCCTCAAAGAGAGTGGCTGGGTGGACAAGCTCCTTTGCGTCATGCTGGGCCTTAGGACTGCCCCTAAGGAGGACCCCAGTCCCCATCAGAAGAACTGGTGTTTGGCTAGCCACTGCGACACAACAACTCTGTGGACACTACAACTCCCTGGTCTGCAGCCCACCAACGGAATGTGCTTCAGGATAAGGCTTTTTGTGCGGGTACCCACTTCTCACTAGGGATGGGAATCGAGAACTGGTTCTTGTTCAGAACCGGTGCCGAGTCAACCGATTCCTTGGCATCATTAGCAAGCCTGCTTAACGATTCCGCTTATCGGTTCCGGTCGCGGCAAATGCATCATGACGTCACACACACGCTGCTTTGTTTTGGTTCAGAACGCAGCAAACATGGCGCCGCCGAGGAAGAAGCGCATTGTGCGTTCACACCAAACGCGATGGGGTGACAAGATCCCATACAAAGTGAACGTAGAGTCGCGTATCGGGCGAATTGGGCTTCTCGGGGTTTGTTTACCGGCGTTGCTATGGTTTCCGGTCGTGTGTGTTCCAACGGTTTATTAGGTAGGCCCATCTAATAAATCTCTGTCTAATCAATACTTCATTTTGTTTATGTCAGTTTAATTTTGTTACAAGTTGAATGCAAATGAGCACTGTTCGCATTCCAAAAGGCACAAGCTCTTACTCGACTGTTTTCAGTCTGTGTTTTTAGTTATATGGCACATAATGTTGGCATTTGGGCTTCAAAAGCCAAACATGTATTTTTTTGTCTAGACCAATTGATTTGAAAATTTACAATTTCCTGATGCTAGACGCACTTCTGATCAGATATTAAAGAGATGTAATACAAACAAACACATTTGTACTTATTTTCTGACCCAATGAGAATCGATAAGAGAATCGATAAGGAATCGGATCGAAAAGCAGAAATTCCCCTATCAATTCCCATCCCTACTTCTCACCACTGCCTCCCACAATCCTTCACTCCCTCACGTCAGCAGTCAGCGGAATCTGTCTTCATTCATCTTGATACAACCCGGGGTGGGGTGGGGGGGTGGGCTCTTCCATGTAGAGGCATAGAGGCTTGGGACAAGCATTTTGTGGTAGACATTGGTGGTAAGGCAGGGCACATATCTGTGGGCCGCCTTAAGCCAGCTCATCTGGATCTGGACAGACCTATGGCGCTCGCCCAGCCTCCACAACGGGGGCGTCCTGCCGCTCACCATACTGTGTTATTAACATGTTTTAACTTACTCCACTTTGCAGGTGTTTGTAGTGTGTTCTGTATATTGAGTTATGTTATGATCTGAAGTGCATTAGGCACGACACCTCAATGTACTATCTCGTTCTCTGTTATAGGGACGTTGTCTCTTTAAGATCGCGCAACTTGTTTGTTGATATGCCGGTTGGTGCCATGTTTGTTTTGAACGTTTTTAGCACTAAAATTTAGCAGTTCGATTTAGCATTTCAATTTTGGATTTAGATTCATATATAAAGATTAGGATTTACATTAAACATACAATTTGGCTTCAGATTTTGCATTTCGATTTTGCATCGAAATAGCATTTAGTTTTAGATACGATTTAGATAGAAGATTTAAATGTAGATATGAAATGTAGATTTAGGATGTAGTATAAGTTTAAGATGTAGGATTTAGATTAAGGTATAAGATTTAGATTTAGATATAAAATGGAAATTTAGACACAAAATGTAGATTTAGGATGTAGATTTAGGATGTCGATTTTAATTCAAGATTTAACATATGATTCTAATTTTATATGTGTTAAAAAGTAAGTTGCAAATTGAAATTGAAATCTGTATCTCAAAAATAGTTACATATAGTAAATACAATAGTACATACTGGGTACAGACTAGACGATCATTCAATTGTAGAAAACGACCATGCAGATAGATTAAGATATATTTATCTGAACTGTTTTGGCTGTTTAGTGTGTGGAAGGAAACTATTTGGCCAAAAAAGTACCACACACCAACCAATTCTCAGGAAAAGCCAGGTCATTAAAAAAAACAACTTAATATACCCAACAGCACAGGATGATCAGTAAAAGAAAACTGCTACAACCATCAAAAAATCTGGGGTTTGCTGACGAGAGTCGGAAGGGAGAAATTGGTAACAAAATCGGGCTAATTTACCTGCAGTGTGTACCCAGCGTAACTTTTACAGATTGAATTATGATGTTAAAAATATCTTAAAAACATAGTTTTGATTAGAACTCTGATCATTAAACATGAATTTAGATGAGATAAAAAAAAACGTCACCTTATCGTGGTGGAGAGGTTTGCGTGTCCCTGTGAACCTGAGGGCTGTGTTGTCTGGAGCCTCGTGCTCCTGGTAGGGTCACTCATGGCAGAGTGTTCTCAGGTGAGGGGCCAGACTAAGAATGGTTCAAAAACCTCAATGAATAACTTAAGAAGAGGAGATGTGGCCCGGCCCGGAGGAAGCCCGGGGCCCCCGTCTGGAGCCAGGCCCAGACGGAGGGCTCGATGGCGAGCGCCTGGTGGCCGGGTTTGCCACGGAGCCCGGTCGGGCACAGCCCGAACAAACTACGTGGCACCCCCCCTCTCATCCCATGGGCTCACCACCTGTGGGAGACCCGTTGGGGTCGGGTGCGCAGCCACATGGGTGGCAGCGAAGGTCAGGGGTCTCGACGGACCAGACCCGGGCGGCAGAAGCTGGCTCTGGGGACGTGGAACGTCACCTCGCTGAGGGGAAAGGAACCGGAGCTTGTGAGGGAGGTGGAGCGCTATCAGTTAGATCTGGTGGGGCTTACCTCCATGCACAGTCTCAGCTCTGGTACCGTACTCCTGGATAGGGGTTGGACTCTATTCTTCTCCGGAGTTGCCGAGGGCGTGAGGCGCCGGGCGGGTGTGGGGATACTCATAAATCGCCGGCTGAGCGCCGCGGTGTTGGAGTTTACCCCGGTAGACGAGAGGGTCGCCTCCCTGCGCCTAAGGGTCATAGGGGGGAAAACTCTGACTGTTGTTTGTGCGTATGCACCAAACAGCAGTTCAGAGTACTCGGCCTTCTTGGAGACCCTGAATGGAGTCCTGTATGGGGCTCCAGTAGGGGACTCTGGAGTTCTGCTGGGAGACTTCAACGCCCACGTGGGCAACGATGGAGACACCTGGAGAGGCATGGTGGGGAGGAACGACCTCCCTGATCTAAACCCGAGCGGTCGTTTGTTATCGGACTTCTGTGCTAGTCATGGATTATCCATAACGAACACCATGTTCGAACATAAGGGTGCTCATAAGTGTACCTGGTACCAGAGTATCCTAGGCCGAAGATCGATGATCGATTTCGTGATCGTGTCATCTGATCTGAGGCCGCATGTTTTGGACACTCGGGTTAAGAGAGGGGCGGAACTGTCATCCGACCACCATCTGGTGGTGAGTTGGATCAGGGAATGGGGGAAATTTCTGGATAGACCTGGTAAGCCCAAAGGAGTAGTGCGGGTGAATTGGGAACGTCTGGAGGAGGCCAACGTCCTAGGTATCTTCAACTCACACCTCCGGCTGAGTTTTTCTGGCATTCCTGTGGAGGTTGGGGACATTGAGCCGGAGTGGGCGGTGTTCAAAGCCTCCATTGCTGAAGCTGCGGTGGCTAGCTGTGGCCTCAGGGTCTTAGGCTCCTCAAGGGGCGGTAACCCTCGGACACCGTGGTGGACACTGGTGGTCAGGGTCTTATGCCGCTTTTCCACTGCATGGTACCAGCTCGACACGACTCGACTCGACTCGACTCAGCTCGCATTTTTTGCGTTTCCACCGCGAAAACATGGTATCTGGTACCTGAAGTGGCTGCTTTTTCTAGTACCGCCTCGCTCTAGGTTCCAAGCGGCTGAGCAGATGCTAAAAGGTGACGTCGGCAGACGGCCGGCCACTGATCAGAGAGTGTGACGAAGTCACGAGAGCGACATGGCAACCATGCTGGTAACAGCCATAGCAGCGCCGCAGCCAACATATTCCACTTCTTCAACTTCTTCAACATGCCAGCTAATAATAGTAATGTTATCGATGTCCTCCATTGTTGTTATGTGGGTTCTCTCCATGTGTGGGTTGCGTAGGTGTTGTTTGCGTCGCGTACAAAAATACGTCACGGCCCTTTCGCGCAGCCGACCCCGCCCACATCCAGGAGGTACTATTTGCGGTGGAAAACGACCCGTGCTGCTGCCGTGTCGAGTCGTGTCGTGTCGAGTCGAGTCGAGTCGAGCTACATGTGCGGTGGAAAAGCGGCATAATAGTAATGTTATCGATGTCCTCCATTGTTGTTATGTGGGTTCTCTCCATGTGTGGGTTGCGTAGGTGTTGTTTGCGTCGCGTACAAAAATACGTCACGGCCCTTTCGCGCAGCCGACCCCGCCCACATCCAGGAGGTACTATTTGCGGTGGAAAACGACCCGTGCTGCTGTCGTGTCGAGTCGAGTCGAGTCGAGCTACATGTGCGGTGGAAAAGCGGCATTAGGCTCCTCAAGGGGCGGTAACCCTCGGACACCGTGGTGGACACTGGTGGTCAGGGAAGCCGTCCCATTGAAGAAGGAGGCCTTCCGGGATATGATATCCTGGAGGACTCCTGACTCGGTTGCAGGGTACCGACAGGCTCGAAGGGCTGCAGCTGCTGCTGTGTCGGAGGCTAAGCAGCGGGTGTGGGAGAAGTTCGGAGAGGCCATGGAGAAGGACTTTCGGTCGGCACCAAAGTGTTTCTGGAAGACTATCCGGCACCTCAGGAGGGAGAAACAGGGACACTCCAAGCTGTGTACAGTAAGGATGGGACTCTGTTGACCTCCACTGAGGAGGTCGTCGGACGTTGGAAGGAACACTTTGAGGAACTCCTGAATCCGAATAACACGCCCTCTATGTTGGAGGCAGAGCTCGAGGTTGATGGTGTTTCGTCGTCAATTTCCCTGCTGGAGGTCATTGAGGTAGTCAAACATCTCCGCAGTGGCAAAGCCCCAGGGATTGATGAGATCCAGCCAGAAATGCTAAAGGCTCTGGGTGTTGAGGGGCTGTCATGGTTGACACGCCTATTCAACATCGCGTGGGAGTCGGGTACAGTGCCAAGTGGCAAACCGGGGTGGTGGTTCCCCTGTTCAAAAAGGGGGACCAGAGAGTGTGTGCCAATTACCGGGGTATCACACTTCTCAGCCTCCGTGGTAAAGTCTACTCCAAGGGGCTGGAAAGGAGGGTTCGGCCGATCGTCGAACCTCAGATTGAAGAGGAACAATGCGGTTTTCGCCCCGGACGTGGAACTACGGACCCGCTCTTCACTCTCGCAAGGATCCTGGAGGGGGCCTGGGAGTATGCCCATCCGGTCTACATGTGTTTTGTGGATCTGGAGAAGGCGTATGACCGTGTCCCCAGGGAGAAACTGTGGGAGGTGCTGCGGGAGTATGGGGTAAGGGGGTCTATCCTCAGGGCCATCCAATCTCTGTACTCCCAAAGCGAGAGCTGTGTTTGCTTACTCGGCAGCCAGTCAGTTTCGTTCTCAGTGGGTGCTGGTCTCCGCCAGGGCTGCGCCTTGTCACCAATCCCGTTTGTGATATACATGGACAGGATATCGAGGCGTAGTCGTGGTGGGGAGGGGTTGCAGTTCGGTGGTCTGAGAATCTCGTCACTGCTTTTTGCAGATGATGTGGTACTCATTGGATCATCGGCCTGTGACCTTCAGCACTCACTGGATCGGCTGGTGGCCGAGTGTGAAGCGGCTGGGATGAGGATCAGCACCGCTAAATCTGAGGCCATGACTCTTAGCAGGAAACCGGTGGATTGCTTACTCCGGGTAGGAAATGAGTCCTTAGCCCAAGTGAAGGAGTTCAAGTACCTCGGGGTCTTGTTCGCGAGTGAGGGTACTATGGAGCGTGAGATTGGCCGGAAAATCGGAGCAGCGGGGGCGGTATTGCGTTCGCTTTACCGCACCGTTACGAAAAGAGAGCTGAGCCGCAAGGCAAAGCTCTCGGTCTACCGGTCGATCTTCGTTGGTTACTGAAAAAATTATATAAAAGTTAACTTTAGTTGATTGGAATAAATAATGTTCCTTCCCTCTCTCACACAACCCCAGACACACAAACACACACAAAATTGATACACTTTATGTAGTGTAGTGCAATCATACAGCCAGTCAAGACGAGCATGTGCTCACCAAAATGGTTGGCTGGTTGAAGCAAGCCCCCAGGAACAGTGTATACTTGTCAAGTCAAGTCAAGTCAAGTTTATTTATATAGCACATTTTAAAACAACAGTAGTTGACCAAAGTGCCGTACACAAATACAATATAAAAAACAAAACAAAGAACAAGAAGGCTTAAAAATGCATATTAGCAACCACAATGAATAAGATAAAATAAAATCTTAATCTGTATTAAAAGCCAATGTAAAAAAGTGAGTCTTTATTTGCGTTTTGAACTGGTCTATAGACTGGGCAGATCTCAGACTCAGGGGGAGAATGTTCCAAAGATTAGGAGCGGCCACAGTGAAGGCTCTTTCGCTTTTTGTTTTTTGTCTGCACCTAGGTACATCCAGCAGCACCTGCTGAGCTGACCGAATTTCTCTAGATGGAGCATGGATGCAGAACAGCTCCTACAAATATTTAGGTGCCAGCCCATGTAGAGATTTAAAAGTATACTTCCACAATCCACCAGTGCTCAGCGGCCAAGCCTGGTATTGCAGCTGTTTAAGCGGGCTGTGGACGGGTCCCTCGATTCAAGGGGCCCAGAAGTATATATCTCCGTTCACTCCAGTACAAGTGGGGAACAGGAATGTGTCTCCGCAAAAAAATTCTGGATATCAACCAAAGGCTCATAATTATCTGAACAGTATCTGACAGTAATATTCCAAGCTGTCAGGATGCGTTCCCCCTGTTCTAAATGGTCAAATTTAGTGATATCAGCCTGAAAATCACAGCACTTATCTGTTGTGGGGAAATAAGTCAGCAGTATGAATTTCAGATGTGTGAGCCTCCTTTCCTATGGAACAGAGGGGGAACAGTATCTGACAGTATTATGAATGAGCACACTTCCTTCCAAAAGTCCATAACATTCAAAATGAAAAGTCTCTCACAAAAATAATATTTTTTATTGATAGAAATCTACAATACAACATCTTCAGATAAAACTCGCTAAAGGAAGTCAGTTTTGAACCTTAGCTCTCTCCAAAGTGCCTCTGTGGTACGAGCACAGCAGCTCGTGGGCGATTTTTTTGTGTACGCGCGCTTCCTTCGCTCTTCGGGTAATTTCGGACGGGGGCGGGGACTAGGGGAAACACATCTCGACGGGGAAACCGATCTCGACACAACACCGGCCTTGCGCTGGTTTGTTGGGGGGGGTGTAAATATAGTAAATATTTAATATGACACGACTCTTCTCAATGCTGGAACGCTCCGTTCACTTGCATGGGCCCTCCACAGCGCCAGGGTCTTCGGTTACTACAAATCGTAACAATAAATTGTAAAAAGACACCATGTGAAGTTATTTTTTTCGTTTGGCAAGTAGCCGCTCATTATCGAAAATAAGCCCCTTCAGGTCGAAGCAAGACACCTCCGTTTCGCGTCGGTGTCCGGTTCGCCCTGTCTGGGGTTATTTTCCCGATAATGACCGGCGTTCTATTATCCCTTACTTAACGTCAATTTTACTCTGTATGTGGAAGGGAAAATAGCTTTATTTGTAATTACAATATTAGGCTGCTGTATTTTCAGAGACCCCCACAGGTATTTGAGTTTGCTGCTTTCATGGGAGCCAGACCTCTCAGCTCAGCTCCTACTGGCTCCCACCTAACTCGAACCCTGCTTCCATGGTCGGTAAACAATGCGATTGAGATCGCTCAGACCTTTCGCTGTTGATACTACAATGCTAACAATGCTAAAAAATAAGAATATTACTGCGTCCGGTACGTCATGAACTAGGGCGTGGCTAGGCTCCCATGATGCGGAAGCATATCTCTCCTTGATGTTCCCCTGCGCCATTGAGCAGTTTACATAGGAATGAATGGGCGCCATTTTGGAATCCGGTGTCCATTCTATAATATGTCCATGGGTTGAAGCAGCCTCACCTGCCCAAGTCTGATTGGACTATGGGGCTGGTTGAGGCTTTACAACTGTTGCACATTGAGTGATAAGTGTGCAGTTCAAACAAACCATCTCCACACACTGGAGATCTCCTGCATGGCAACATGGAGCACCGTTGTCATGTTTATTGGGATTATTCCTGGTAAAATAAAGGTAAAAAAAACAAAAACATTCACTGCAACTTTTACAATTACCTGGCTTCAAAAGCACCTCCCTGCGTCCTTGTCTGGATGAGTCCAATACAAATCACGTGGAGTCTCATGATAACCCTTCATTGGTCTACGGTGGACCGACCATAAAAAGCCTGTCCATAAAGTGACGAGAGAGATTACATGTAGAGCAACCAGCTGAGGGTTTTTTTGATCGGACCTGGATTTTTGTTTGTTTTGTTTTAGATTTCAAACAAACATCACTATATTATGATACAATGGATTCAATTAAGAAATTGCTTCCCAAGGTAAGATTAACATTAAGTATGACACTCTCTGAACAAGTTAGATAGTTATATTTTCCCTATAAAGCTGTGTGTGTGTGTGTGTGTGTGTGTGTGTGTGTGTGTGTGTGTGTGTGTGTGTGTGTGTGTGTGTGTGTGTGTGTGTGTGTGTGTGTGTGTGTGTGTGTGTGTGTGTGTAGACGTATTTTCAAAGGAAACGGGTTGCTCAGGAGGTGTACATTGTAGTCACTCATTACAAAAACCTAATGCCAGTGCTGGACAATTATGGTGAGTATGCGGTATAATAGATGTTTTGTTATATATCAGTCTTTCCGATACTCGCTCAGATGAACTAAGAAGTCATTGAATTACTTAAAAACATATTTTGTAAATAGTAACTCCTCCTTAACCCATAGCTTGTGTTTATAGTATTCAATGACGGCAGAACAAACTACTTAATGAGTTTATCGGGAACCATTCCCGTCATGTTTAAAGGTAAGAACCCTAGTTGTGGGACACATTATAGCTAGCTAGCTAGTTATAACAGCTCCTCAGAAAGCTAACATCTTGTATCCAACTGCCTGTGGTTTTCTTGCTGGCTACAGACACGAGCTACAACATCCCAGTGTGCTTATGGCTGGATGAGAGCTACCCCCAGACAGCCCCTATCTGCTATGTAAAGCCCACCAAGGACATGGTGACGGTCAGGGGGAAACACGTGGACAGCAACGGGGAGGTGATGCTGCCCTTTCTGCAGGAATGGAGCCAGGTTAGAGCGCACACGCCTACAGTCATCACATCCCATCTGGTCGACTACTAGATATTGCAGATGATTAACCAACAATCACACAGAGCAACATAACATGAAAAGAACATCTGCATTAAGTCATGTAGCAGACACTCTTATCCAAAGCCACTCACAAGTGAGGCAGAGGGCCATCAGAGCTAATAGGTGACAGAAATATGTTGTAGTGCTGCACAACCTGTTCTAAAAGACCAATTCCAGAGCAACTTGAGTCGGTACAATTCAAGGAAACTGAATACAGGCTTAGTAAAACAATGACAACACTGATGCCAAAGTCCTCCTCACTTTCGGAGACCACGTGTGCGGCAGGATTAGATTGGCCGTTGTCATGACGCCTGCTTATGGCGTCTGATTGGGTCTTTTCCCCGGCTCCAGGAGACGTGTGACCTGGTGAGCCTTCTGCAGGTGATTTCGGCCGTGTTTGGTGAATCTCCGCCCGTGTGTGTCCGCCCCCCACAGGAGACTGCCCAGGAGACGGCCCAGGCCTCGTGTGAGGATCCAACCACACATCACGTGTTAAAACACTTCCACAGTAACCATAGATATATATACTGACTAGATGTCACCTGAGCTGCTCTGTTCAGTGAAACGTATGCGTCAATAGACGTTTTTACACTGCCAAATATGCCCTTCTTATGCACGCCTTTTTTCCGGCGTGGTCCACGCGTTTACACTGCCCGAGGTATATTGCCGGCTTTAGGTAACACCCCAATTAACCCTCCAGGACTCTGCACACATCGGCGGTTTCATTTTGATGTCAATGCGATTAGACGGCTCTGCGGTTCCAGGGGGGTGGGCTTGGGTAGAGGCGTTGCTGCGCTGTCTCTACAACAGAGAGACAACGCAGCGATCCAGTTTGAACAGACCCCATGGTCACGTGAACCAGGCTGAACAGACCCCATGGTCACGTTAACAAGGCTGAACAGACCCAATGTTAACCAGGCTGAACAGACCTCATGGTCACGTGAACCAGACTTATCAGACCCCATGTTAACCAGGCTTAACAGACCCCATGGTCACATGAACCAGACTGAACAGAACCCATGATCACATTAACTAGGCTGAACAGACCCCATGGTCACATTAACCAGGCTGAACAGACCCCATGTTAACCAGGCTGAACAGACCCCATTTTAACCAGGCTGAACAGACCCCATGTTAAAGCTATACTGTACGATGTGAGAGAGCTAGCATGATTTGAAATTAGCTTCTCTTCGGAGTTCCGTTTAACTCCTCCCCCACCCTTCAGGACTCCCTGCCCCAACCCCTCGACACAGAGCCGTGCACGAGCGCTGCTGCTGCATACGGCTTACTTCAACGGCAACCATTGCGTCACTTTTCAGGCCATTCAACTCCCTCAGCTGTCGCCATCGCTGAAAAGCTAATCGAATATTTATTCTCGTTTTTCCTCGAGCAGTCTCCAACTTCTTTTTTGTTGCTGCCTTTTCAGTTTCTGTCTTTCTTTTTCTTGCCTTTTTAAAAGGATGAACCGGGGCAAGTAACGGTGGCAGTGGTAACTTCAGTTGTTTCTCTTCCATTGTGTAAACGTTGTAGGCTCACTAGGTCTAGTCCACTGTCATGAACTACTATGACAACAACGCTTTCTTTGCCCTCCGTGAACGCGCTCAGGCCGGCTCAGGCCCGTACACAGAGGGGAGAGAAAGCGCAGGCTTGTGATTGGTTCTTTAGATCCGGGCACAGTGTCTCCGATTGGTAAGCATTTTAACAGGTTTATAGCAGATACAGAATTTGTTTTTTTTTCGCTTCTTTTTCATTGCCCATAAGTTATTTATTGCTGTCAGGATGTAAAAACCAATTTCAACAACATATTAAAAAGTGCATATTACTGGATCCCGTACAATATGCCTTTAACTGGGCTGAACTGACCCCATGGTCACATTAACCAGTCTGAACAGACCCCATGGTCCCATTAACCAGGCTGAACAGACCCCATGTTAACCAGGCTGACCAGACCCTGTGGTCCGCTTAACCAGGCTGAATGGACCCCATTTTAACCAGGCTGAACTGACCCCATGGTCACATTAACCAGGCTGAACAGACCCCATGTTAACCAGGCTGAACGGACCCCATGGTCACATTAACCAGGCTGAACAGACCCCATTTTAATCAGGTTGAACAGACCCCATGTTAACCAGGCTGAACAGACCCCATGGTCACAAAACCAGGCTGAACAGAACTCCATGTTAACCAGGCTGAACAGACCAAATGGTCATGTGAACCAGGCGGAACAGACCCAATGTTAAGCAGACTGAATAGACACAATGTTAACCAGGCTGAACAGACCCCATGTTAACGAGGCTGAACTGACCCCATGGTCACATTAACCAGTCTGAACAGACCCCATGGTCACATTAACCAGGCTGAACCGACCCCATGTTAACTAGGCTGAACAGACCCCATGGTCCCATTAACCAGGCTGAACAGATCCCATTTTAACCAGGCTGAACTGACCCCATGGTCACATTAACCAGGCTGAACCGACCCCATGTTAACCAGGCTGAACAGACCCCATGGTCACATTAACCAGGCTGAACAGACCCCATTTTAATCAGGTTGAACATACCCTATGGTAACCAGGCTGAACAGACCCCATGGTCACAATAACCAGGCTGAACAGACCAAATGGTCATGTGAACCAGGCGGAACAGACCCAATGTTAACCAGGCTGAACAGACCCCAAGTTGAACCAGGCTGAAGAGACCCCATGGTCACATTAACCAAGCTGAACAGACCCATGTTAACCAGTTTGAACAGACCCCATGTTAACCAGGCTGAATTGACCCCATGGTCACATCAACCAGTCTGAACAGACCCCAAGTTAACCAGGCTGAACAGACCCCATGTTAACCAGGCTGAACAGACCTCATGTTCGCATTAACCAGGCTGAACCAGTCGTGGCATGTTAACCAGGCAGTGGTCTTCACGGAAGCCTCGTTGACGGGTCGGGGAGGAACGTGCCTCTCCCACTCAGTCGGAGGCGAGTGGCTTACACCCCCCACAGCACACGTAAATGTGTTGGAACTCGCCGCTGTGAGGAAAGTGCTGTTGCATTTCTTTCACCTGGTACATGGCTGCCACGTTCTGATCAGCACAGACACAGTTTGTCGGCGGCAGCGTACATAAACTGACAGGGGGGAGTGTGCTCCTCTGCTCTCCACCGAAAGGCGGGCGAGCTCTGGCTTAGGACTCATCAGTGTCTCCTCAGCCTAAGAGCCCTGCATATCGCGGGCGCCAAGAACTTCGGGGCGGACCTCATGTCTCGCGGGGGTCCCCGCCGAGACGAGTGGCGGTTACATCCTGACATTGTCAGACTGATCTTGTAGAGGTTCAGGACGGCTCAGATGGACCTGTTCGCGTCGAGGGACAACACACACTGCATGTGGTGGTTCTCTCTCAACCCTCGGGATCTTCCCCCGTTAGGGGTGGATGCATTGGCACACACACCTTGGCCGCGGGCTCTCTTGTTTACGTTTACCCCGCTCCAGCTGATCCTTCCTCTTCTGGAACAGGTCGGACAGGAGAGATTGTCCCTCATTACAGTGGCTCCGTAGAACCACTCAGCTCTGTGGTTTCCAAAGCTAACGGCGCTCTCACGGAATGCGCCGTGGTCGGTACTGTTCAGATCGGATGCACTGACAGTGCACCACCCGCCCGATGTATCGGGACAGCGGTTGGTTTGGCTCCTGAGAGGTCGATCCTGCAGGGAAAAGGTTTGCCTTAAGCGGTTATCAACACTATGCAGAGTGCTTGGGCACCTTCTACTTCATCCCTCTGTGCAGCAAAGTGGGGCGCTTTCTGTAATTGGTCTGACAGGAACCACGCTGTCCCATCCCTATGCAAGGTGGGAAGCGTGCTTGTGTTTCTGCAGGACTTATTGGAAATAGGTTTGGCCTTCTCCGCTATCAAGGTCTATGCGCCGGCAATGCAGGCTGTGATGGTAGCCCGGTCTTCAGCCATCCACTGGTCAAGAGATTATTGCGTGGGGCTAGATGTGTTAGGTCGGTTTCGCACTAGCTTACAACATGCTGGGATCTCCCCACCGTGTTTCGCGGGTTTTCCAGGGACCCTTTCGAGCCTCTGTCTCAGGCCCCTTTGGATGCCCTGTCTTTTAAGACGGCGCTCTTATTAGCTTTGGTTTCTGCCAAGCGGACCGGTAAGTTGACCGCTCTGGCCATCAGCCCGAGCTGCTTGTTGCTTAACGAGGACAGCTCCTTTGCACTGTTCAGACCCAATCCTGCGTTCCTCCCAAAGAACATTCACAGTTCTTTCCGGTTGAGGGATATTGTGTTTAAGGCTTTTCACCCCCCGCCTCATTCTAGTGAGGCGGAGGCGGAGTTGCATCTCCTGTGCCTGATGCGGGCGCTGGCTATGTAGGTACATGTAACGCCCATCGAGTGGGCGTTACAGCCCACTTGACTCGGAGCGTGGCCGCTTCAATGGCTCTACTCAGAGGCGTTTCGGTTTGAAGACATCATCGTGGTCTTCCCTGGCCCCTTTGTCCGTTTTTACATGTTAGACATGTCCAGGGGTTCACTCGGCCACTCTGTGTTGGAGTCCGGGGCCCCTTCTACGGCTTAAGAATATAGGTATGTTCTTTTAAGTGGCATCGTTAATATTCTCTCGCCAGCTGGCGAGTTGGATTTGACTGCCAGTATTTCTCTTCCGTCGTTTTTCAAATGAGAAACGGACTAGGGGGGTTTCCAATTGGCTCGCCAGGTGACGAGTTGGATTCGTCTGCCAGTATAGCCCTCCGGCCGTTTTTTTCAAATAAGAAGCAGACAAGAGAAGTTCCTTATCGGCGAGTTGGACTCCATAGCTCCATCCCCGGTGGTAGCGGATCTAATGGAAACCGTATTACTCTGGTTTTTCTTTACATTTTCATGGATTCCATGAAGCACGGATTGAGCCAGAGTTTAACAGACTCACTTTTTATCTTGATCATCGCCTTGGTTGATCTAGGAGGAATTCGTTTTTTATTAAGCTGTTGTTTTACGCACATCATCTGCTTTTTTGAGTCTGATGTGCCCTGGTGACTTAAGTATTTTGACTGGCGTCCAGCAGGAGTACATTGTTTGGGCTCCGCTCGCAGCTTCACCTTAGCCCATAAGGCGAAGCCTAGACGGCGTAGCCTACATGAAATAGAACGATAGTTCTGATATTTTAACTCTAGTTCCATGATTGTAGGCGTAGCCGTCTAGTTTCCCACCGGCTGTACCCTCCAAATGCTGAAAGAATAGCATGGAGGATGAGCGGTTGTATGCGCCGCATTATATACACAGTGCTGTGGGAAATGTGGGCGGTGCCCACGTTGATTGTTGCATAGTTTACATTTGCAGTACGCGCGGGCACGCACAAGGGACAAGCCCATAAGGCCAAGCCTAGACCGAGGAATTTCGGCAAGCATTTCCAAACCTGTCGCCATCTCATTGCGTCTCACACTCACTCGCTCAGTGAACTGCCTGCTGTTGCTATGACTCAGGGGGCGAGCTGAGGGGCATGCCCACTCACTAGCCTCTGCATGCAAGGAGAGTTGGAACGGCTCGTGTCGTGGATAAAACCCACGGTGTAATACTTTAACAAATTACGAGAGGTCGAGAAGAACTAGGGTCGAATGATCAACATCACTTGAGTTGGTTTGCAAAGAACTCGCGAACAGTCTCGGAGCTCCGGGTTATACCCTAATTGTGTGGCCTCCCCCAAGATGTCCTTGGCCAATCATAATGCTCTAAACTACGGGCCCACCCCGTTCCTCATTAGCATTTATGTCCCGCCCACGATGTCTAAAATACATTCCATACAGTAATTCAAGCATTACGTACAAAAGGGTTACATATTAAACATTAGTTACATGAAGTTACATATTATACATTAGTTATATGTGAGGTCTTTAATTAAAATCTATTCATCGCCTTGTTTATTAACCTGATCTTAAATCACCATGACTTACCACATGGGTTTAAGAGAAGATTGAGCCCTGTGAAAGCAATATTAATTTAAACAGTAAAATATGCATTTGTAATAGTTAACAATGCCACTTTATTTGTCTGTGGCATATACAGTCATAATCCTAAAGTAGTGTCTGATTTTAACCGGGGTATGGATTAGTTAACCTAACTCCAACTACAGAATATACATTCTAAAAACAGACGAGGAACCAGTGGGCGTAACATGTTTCTCTAAGAGGCCATTTACATGAGGCGTCGGGGGTTCATCGGAATGCAGGCTTTAGTTTAACACAGGAAGGCCAGTTAATATCAAGTGTATAATATTTGGCTCCGTTGAAAATATATTTACCTTATATTTTCATATAATTTATACTTAAAGTTAACATTACTTATTATATCTAAGTTAACTGAGAAATAGACTGTCATTGACTACAGATTGATGTCTTGTGTGAATGTTTGCCGGTCAACCCCGAACTCTCTGAGGTGTTGAATAACAATGGAACAAGGTCTGGAGCCTGTCCCTCTCTCCCCTAATATACATTTGGCAAATATCCTTTCAACCCTTCATTATTTTCTACCACACTCGCTGCACAGACACAGAACGTTATTTTAATAAAAGTAACGATAGTAAGAAAAATTGGGAATCGTATAGTTTTTTGCCTGAGGGTCAGAGGCGCTGCATCCCATTAGGCATACCAGGCAATTGCTTGGGGCCCCGGGCCACTACTAGGGGGCCCCCTAGAGCCAAAAAAAAAATAATAATAAATAAAATCGCTCCCTTCCCCCCCCCCCCCCGGTCAACAATCGCTCCTTATCCCCCCCCCCCCCCGTCAACAATCTATAAGGTATCATGATACCTTTCTAGTATTGGTATACCGTGCAACACTAGGCTGAACAGACACAATGTTAAACAGGCTGAACAGACCCCACGGTCACATTAACCAGGCTGAACAGACAAAGGGCGTAGGTTTGGTATGAGCTTTGGTTGGGACACACTAAATCAAATCAATAAATTAAAATAATAATGTTTCGATGACGGATTCATAGGACCCTTAATAATACTAACAAATACAGCAGGGTTCCTACAGATTCCATAGGTCCCCAAATAATAGTTCTGGAAATACCAAACATGCTAAAACAATGTTATGGCCCAGAGGTGACATATGCTATCTGGGCCTTTGTCCGCTTGGGGCTGGGACGCTGCTGTGGAATAGTATCATTGACGTCAACTCGTTGGACATTGCAGGCTCTCTCCAGTTCTACAGACAAGCAGAAGGACTTGATGAAGACGCACAACTATTTCTGACAACAGAAGATGATCAGCCTTTTCATCAAGACAATGAAACTAACTGTTAAAACCTACTATATATTTTCCATTATAAAATCAATGTAGGCCTATTATACATTTGTAAATGTGTTTCCTTTAATATAGCAATATCCCCGCTATTTAGTGTCACTAGCCTATTGTTTGATAAGTTTTGTATTCTTTTTGAAGGTCAATGTTTAAATAATTTTCTGCTGATATATTCTAAATAGACATAGGTTAGTATAGTAGCTAGGGTGTATTATACACATACATATAATGTCTAACACACATACATTTATGCATAGATATTTGTATATGGTGTATAGCCTTTTAGCCTACCTAATGCAGCAATCTTTCTCTCCTTGCTTCCCTCTACTTATCTCTATATATTGAATGCATGCGACCAGCTTTACATAAGTCTCAAACATTTGTGTTTTGTTAATCATGATGCTTAATACTGTATATATATCTTTAGTGAAAATGACTACAGTAATCTGTCTGTCCCCAGTGATTTACAGTTCACAAGATGTGATGACAAATGTTATTTCTGTTCCAGGCTAGTTCCTATGTGTTTTTATTTGGTAATCTACGTTTTAAGAATTGATGAATACAAGCTTGAGATTGATTATTAATTAATCACAGCAAATTGTTGTGTTTTATATGTGCATGCATGTAGGCCTATGTCTGCAGATATGCTTGTATGTATGCATGTGTTTATGTTGGTGAAGGGATATACAGACATTCTTTGTACAGTTTGTTGATTGTTGTATACCCAGCTCAAATAAAAAGATTTAAAAAAAAATAAGCTGCAGTTTGGATGTTATTAATCCCTTCACTTCCTGCCCATCTCATAATTTTTCTTCACTGCTTATGCCGTGGGACTGTGAAACCGCTCAAACCATGAACCATTCAGATGCAATTTCTGATCATTTGTTATAATCACTACTAAAGGTTGTGGTAACTCGGTTAGGTAGGAAGGCTCAAAGCAAGGGCCAGGCAGGGTGTGAGGGTCCAAAGCCTCAAACGGCGGTTTATTACACTTGGTATCAAACAGTTTCTCAAGCGCACGCTGTACATCCAAGGCGGGGGGTTGCTCGAGTCGTGGTCCACGTGTCCGCCGTGCGGCTCACGGTGCGGGGTCTCGGTCCTCTGCGTCGTCCTCTCTTCCACTCGACTCTCTCCCTTCTGTCGGCTGGTGGCCTCCTTTTAACTCCTGGGTGCCTCCCGCCCAGGTGTTCCTCGTTTCCCCGATTGCGGCTCTCCGGAGGACGGGGTTTGTCGCCGGCTGTTGGCCACCGGCGGTATATCCCGGCCTCGACTCTCCCGAACAGGGGGCGTGGCACCGGGGGAATGCCACACACTCCCCCCCTTTGCCTATGCCCCTCCGTGCGCGGGGCCCAGCCCCCGCACGCATCTCGGCGGGAAAGAGCGTCGGCGTTGGTGTGTTCCCGCCCCGGCCTATGCTCCACGGTGAAGGAGAAGGGCTGGAGGGACAGGAACCACCTCGTTATCCGTGCGTTCGTGTCCTTGGCGGTGGCCATCCACTTCAGTGGGGCGTGGTCCGTCACCAGGACGAACTGGTGTCCTAGGAGATAGTAGGTTAGTTTATTGACGGCCCACTTAATGGCCAGCGCTTCCTTCTCCACCGTGCTGTAGTTCCGCTCGTGGGGGAGGAGCTTCCGGCTGAGATAGGTCACCGGGTGCTCCTCTCCGTTCCGGGCCTGGGACAGGACCCCACCTAGTCCCACCTCGGACGCGTCTGTTTGAAGGGTAAAGGGGAGGTTAAAATCAGGGGTGACCAGTAGCGGCTCACTACATAAGGCCCCCCGTAGGTCCTCGAAGGCCCTCGTCGCGGCCTCCGTCCACTGGACCCTATCCGGGAGGGCCTTCCGGGTGAGGTCGTTCAGGGGGCAGGCTAGGGTGGCATACCCCGGGATAAAACGCTGGTAATACCCCACCAGCCCCAGGAACGATCTCACCTGCTTCTTGGTCTGGGGTTGGGGCCACTCCCGGATAGCCGCCACCTTGTCCTCCTGGGGTCGCACGTTCCCCCTCCCCACCCGGTACCCCAAATAGGCCGTCTCCTCCCGCCCCAACCGGCACTTTGCAGGGTTGGCGGTCAGCCCGGCCGCCCGTAGGCCGTTAAGCACGGCCCGCACGTGCTTGACGTGTTCGTCCCAGCTGGCGCTGTGGATGATTATATCATCGATGTATGCCGCGGCGTAACTGCTGTGCGGCCTTAGGACCTGGTCCATCATCCGCTGGAACGTAGCGGGGGCCCCGTGGACACCAAAGGGCAGGACAGTGTACTGAAACAGGCCCCCCGGCGTCGCGAAGGCCGTCTTCTCCCGGGACGACGGTGCCAGGGGGACCTGCCAGTACCCCTTGGTTAGGTCCAGCGTGGACAGGTACCGGGCCGGTCCCAGCCGCTCGATCAGCTCGTCTACTCTAGGCATGGGGTAGGAGTCAAAGTCAGACACTTCATTTAACCGGCGGAAGTCATTACAGAACCGGTGGGTCCCGTCCGGCTTGGGCACCAGCACAATAGGGCTAGCCCAGGCGCTACGGGATTCCTCAATTACCCCCAGTTTCAGCATCCGCTCCACCTCGGCTCGGATGGCGTTGCGCCGGGACTCGGGTACCCGGTAGGGCGGGATCCGAACCGTCACCCCCGGAGCGGTCCGGATCTCATGAGAGATCACCGAGGTCCGCCCGGGCACGTCCGAAAACACGTCCCGGCTCTGCAGCACCAGCTCCCCGAGTTCTTGTCTCTGTGCGGGGCTGAGGTCGGTCCCCATCGGGACCTCAGGGATCGCGGGCCGAACCATCAAGGCCATGGGGGCCCGTAGGGGGGGGTCGTCCCCACCCCGCCACTGTTTTAATAGGTTCACATGATACACCTGGGTGGGCTTGCGTCTCCCGGGTTGCCTCACCTTGTAGTTGACGGGCCCCACGGCCTCTACCACCTCGTACGGCCCCTGCCATTTCGCGAGAAACTTGCACTCGCTGGTTGGAACCAGCACTAAGACCCGGTCGCCCGGTCGGAAGTTCCGCACGCGCGCCCCCCTGTTATACACGCGCGCTTGGGCCTGTTGTGCACGGGTGAGGTGGTCTCGGACTATGGGCCAGACCTTGGCCATTCGGTCCCTGACGAGCTCCACATGTTCGATGGTGGTCCGGTGTGGAGAGGGATGACTCTCCCACGCCTCCTTCGCGAGGTCCAGTATTCCACGGGGCCTCCTCCCATAAAGGAGTTCGAAGGGCGAGAACCCCGTGGAAGCCTGGGGCACCTCACGAATGGCGAAGAGGACGTGGGGGAGTAACTGGTCCCAGTTCTTCCCGTCCGCCTCGATGCTCTTCTTGAGCATCCGTTTGATGGTCTGGTTGAACCGCTCGACTAGCCCGTCCGTCTGCGGGTGATACACCGAGGTCCGGAGCTGGGAGACCTGTAGCAGTTTTAGTAGCTCCTTGACTACGCGGGACATGAAACACGAGCCTTGATCGGTGAGGATCTCCTTTGGGAGTCCCACCCGGCTAAAGAGTAGCACTAGTTCCCGGGCTACCGCCTTGCTAGTCGCCGCACGCAGTGGGAGGGCCTCGGGGTATCGGGTCGCATAATCTAATATGACGAGGAGATATCGATGACCCCGGCTCGTCCTGGGGAGGGGTCCTACAATGTCCAGCGCTATTATTTCGAAGGGGGTCTCAATAATGGGCATCGGTATGAGCGGGCTCCGCTCCACTGCCCGCGGGGCTACGCGCTGGCAGTCGGGACACTCCTGGCAGTAACGCGCTACGTCTCTACGAACCCCGGGCCAATAGAACCGCGCCACCACCCGCTCTCGCGTTTTGTCCATGCCCAGATGTGCGCCGAGCAAGTGTGTGTGGGCCATGAACAAAACCTTAGACACGTAGGGTCGCGGTACCACCAATTGTTGTATTACCTCCCCCTCGCGCACGTCGACCCTGTACAGCAACCCCCGCTGAGTGCAGAAGTGGGGGTGGGTCAGGTGGCTCACTGAGTCCCTCACCTGACCGTCGTGGGCGACCACATGTCCCCACGCGTGCCGCAGGGCATCGTCCCGATGCTGGGCCATAGCGAACTGTCCCGGCCGGGCCGAGTTCTCCCCCCCGGCCTGGGCGAAGTCCGATAGCTCAGTTAGGGGGGAGCTCTCGGGCTCCTCGGGGGTGTTCCCCCTCTCGGAGGCGGTAACGGTGTCGGAGCTGGGCCCGGCTCCGTCTCCCGGTACCGGGCGTACCTGGTCCCCGGTAGATCGGGGCGGGCTTCCCGGTGCCGACGGACCCTCTCCTCCGGAACCCGGCGTGTCGTCCGTCTCGGTCCGCGTGGCGGTCGGTCGGCGGGTCGCTCCCAGTGCTGGTCCGTGGTCGGCGGCGGTCGTCGGGGCGGGTCCGGACTCCGACCCGGACTCTCGCGTCGGCGGGCGCCTTGCCCCTCGCTGGGCCGGGCGTCCGCTTCGGCCGGCGGGACGGTGCAGCTCTCGTCCCCCTCGGTTCCCCCTCATGGAGCTCCAGAAGCGGGTGAAGATGGGGCAGTCCCGGCCGATCAGGAACGGCACCGGAAGGGTCGGTACTATCCCGGCCCGGGCGACGAAGACCCCCTGTGGTGTGCGTACTACCACGTGGCAGGTTTCGTACGTCCGGGTGTCGCCGTGTACGCAGGAGACCTGCATCGGGGTTCCCGGTCTGCCCCCGGCTAGGTCGGCCCTCACCAGGGTCACGGCACTCCCCGTGTCCAGCAGGGCATGGGTGTCCTGGTGCATCACCTTGATGGGGACGGTGGGGGAGTCCTTGTCGCCCTGTGTCCAGCAGGTCGCCAGCATACAGGTGGGGCGGTCTCTCGGGGCAGTGCAGGCGGAGGGCATGGGGACGTCCTGTCGGTCGGGACAGTCCCGGACCAGGTGTCCCCGTTGTCCGCAGTGGTAGCAGCGCAGGATCTCGGGTTCCCCTCGTTCTCGGGGCGGGGTGGACGGCCGGGTCCTCGACGGCGGTGTTGGAGTCTCTCTCCGGGTGGCCCGGGGGTTGGGCCTCGGGCCCGCCGCCAGCCGCTGGGCCACCTGCCAGTTCTCCAGCTGGCGCACGAGGTCGTCCACGGTCTCAGGGTGGTGGTGGGCCAGCACCCTCCGGGCGTCGGGGGGCAGCTGTCGCACGACGTTGTCCACCACGACCCGATCCACGGGGCTGGGTCCCGCTCCGTCCACCAGCCACCTCCGGGCTAGCCGACATTGGTGGGCCACCTGGGTCCGTACGAGTCCTCGGACGTCGAACGTCCACTCGTGGAAATTGAGGGCCTTCGCAGCAAGGCTATGTCCATAGTAGGCCAAGACGGCCGCCTTGAGTGCGGGATATAGGCCCGCGTCCCCGGGGTTGAGGTCCTGACTCGCCTGCTGGGCGGGTCCGGTCAAAAACGGGGCCACTATACAGGCCCACTGGGCCTCTGGCCACCCCTCCCGGGTTGCCACCTGCTCAAATGTTTCTAGGAAGGCCTCGACATCGTCGTCGGGTCCTAGCTTTGTGAGCCGGCTCGTCGGGGCGGTGATCGGCGGGTCGCGGGTGGCCTGCTGGGTCAGGCGGAGCACCGCCTCCGTCAGCAGGGCCAGGCTGGGGTCCGACTCTCTCGGGCCGGCTGGTCCTGCGGCTGTCCCGGGGTTCTGCATCTACGTCCGCGGGTATTCACCTCCGCGAACGGAGGAACCGCACCGGGAAAAAAAAGAAAAAATCCAAAAAACGAGGAGCCACTGCCAAAACGCGGGGTGGGGTCCTTACCGGGAGCCGTACGTGGACCGAGTTGCCCGCAACCTCCACCATATGTGGTAACTCGGTTAGGTAGGAAGGCTCAAAGCAAGGGCCAGGCAGGGTGTGAGGGTCCAAAGCCTCAAACGGCGGTTTATTACACTCGGTATCAAACAGTTTCTCAAGCGCACGCTGTACATCCAAGGCGGGGGGTTGCTCGAGTCGTGGTCCACGTGTCCGCCGTGCGGCTCACGGTGCGGGGTCTCGGTCCTCTGCGTCGTCCTCTCTTCCACTCGACTCTCTCCCTTCTGTCGGCTGGTGGCCTCCTTTTAACTCCTGGGTGCCTCCCGCCCAGGTGTTCCTCGTTTCCCCGATTGCGGCTCTCCGGAGGACGGGGTTTGTCGCCGGCTGTTGGCCACCGGCGGTATATCCCGGCCTCGACTCTCCCGAACAGGGGGCGTGGCACCGGGGGAATGCCACAAGGTAAAAACGAAACATTGCACTATTTAGGGAACAGAAATGCTTTGCAGTGTAAAGTTGCTTAGAGAAGCCGTCGGGGTAAAGATGCCACCCACACATACCAGCTTTCCAAAAAATCCTGATGCTCCCCAAACCTTGGCAACCTAAACGTATCTTCTCAATATCCTTTCAAACTGTATTGATACACTAAAGCCAGTGCAGGGCTGTTACGCCCTCTATTGGGATGTCTTGGAGTACTGTCCAAAACGTGTGTACTAACTGTTTGGGATCATTGTGGACCACCTAATTGATGTGAACTCATCTGTACACTGGACCATGACATCGCCGTCTTCATGTGATCGAATTCATCTAATAGCGATGGAGAGACAGGTTTTTTGAGCTGGCAAGGGGTGACATCTTTTCCCCGACGGCTTTTCTACACAACTTTACGCCACTGCAAAGGATTTCGGGTCAAATTAGTGGCTGAGTGCCCTCCTTACTAGTGTTCCCTAAATAGTGCAATATTTTGTTTTCCTTCTATAGCTTTTAGGGAATGACAGAAAAAGGGAGGCAATTTCAACCCAGCCTACTAGACCTCTATGTCAAGCAACTTGAGATATGATCAACAAACCACTGCCTTACCTCATAGATCCTCAATGATCTGTAGAGGCAGGATATCACCTGATATAATAGGATATTACAATACTCATCTTACTGCAAATCCTTCGACTGAGCATTACAGACCAGCCAGTTCATTTGTTTCTTTTATTCAGCCGAATCCAAATAAAAGGCACATAACATCGCTATAATGCATACATAATTATTCTCAACAGATTTACATAAAAAAAACGAATGTAGGAATGTTTACCTTTCTGCTAATCAGAAAGTATACTCTTCATATATACAAAAAAATGACCTTTGTTAGTGTCCTAATACAAAAAGATTTATAAAAGGTAATATGTTTCTTAGTGCGTGTCGACATAGCTAACACAATTTTTAACTAAATGGTAAAAAGATCTACAATCATTTGCCTTCACAATATCTGCCAAATTCATCATGAAAATAGTTAAAATACCGTACAAATTATATTTTGGTTGACGAAAGGCTTTGTTTACAGTTACATAAAATGACACTTATGGTTGAATGTCAACAATATATTCACAGTAACTGTTGAGATGAAAATACAGGTTTCCATCACACCAGTATTTTAAATTTGATAATCATTTGAAAAGGCAAAACGTGGACTTTCAACTAAAATAATTTAGTTTCCCTTTACACAACTCCACCACAGTACATGTTGGAGTGAGATGTGGATACTTATTGTAAAGGCACAGCTTTATCACCTGGGACACCAAGGTACAGTGTAGTGCCTGAAAACTAGCTAGGGTCACATCTAGAATGAAAACACAACTCTTTCACCAATATAACTAATGGTCCTTAAATTAATGATTCCCTTAAGCAAGCACAGCGTTGTTTGCGTTCTACGTTATATGGGACAAGTCTGTCCAGACATGGACACAGGTTTTGAACAGCAGGAAGTGAGCCACAGGGTCACGTGCTCCGCATCCATTCTGATACCAGCTGACATTCTCACATTCAGGAACATTCACGTATGCCATCAGTGGAATAGGCATTAACAGATAAAATTGCCAGTTTATGCAATATTTCACCCACTTTGTGTATTTGGCTTAATATTCACATACCCACCATCAAATCAATTCAAAAGAGCACATCTCACAACCCTGTTTGGTACGAAGCAGTCCATTATCACCTCCTATTCACTTGCATTGAGCCTTCAAATATTGTCTGAATGTGTACTTTATTGTTTTAGTTGAACTTAAGTGCATAGACCATTATGTCCAAGTGGTTGCACTGGGATGTCGCCTGGCTTCATAAAGGAAGGGCGGCAGAGCTGTGGGTAGGAACATTCAACTCTATGAACGCCAGTTATGTCCTTAGGTCCAAGTCTCATGTCTTTAACTTGAGACTGTGCTCATTCATTAATTGGGTGATAAATTGAGGAATTTATTGGGTATTTTATTTTAGATTGTTTGCTTTTTGCTTGATTGATTAATCTTTGCAGGCTGTTGTAATATTCAATACAAAAACTTTTCACTTTCAATTCTCCACTGATTGCCAGTCTCAGAGCAGGCCAGTCTCACGAGCAGGCCAGTCTCACGAGCACGCCAGTCTCACGAGCACGCCAGTCTCACTAGCACGCCAGTCTCAGAGCAGGCCAGTCTCAGAGCAGGCCAGTCTCAGAGCAGGTCATGCTTCGAGCAGTCTCAGAGCAGGCCAGTCTCAGAGCAGGTCATGCTCCTAGTAGTCTCATAGCAGGCCATGCTCCTAGTAGTCTCATAGCAGGCCATGCTCATAGCAGTCAAGTCTAAGAGCAGGCCAGTCTCAGAGCAGGCCATGCTCAGAGCAGTCTCAGAGCAGGCCAGTCCAAGCCAAGTCTCTAGTTCAAATTCTGGCAGCTCAATGCTCTGCTCTACCTATGTCCAGCCAGTAATGTGGAAGTAAAAGTGGGTGAAGTATTGGCTTAAGGGACCTTTGTCCTTCTTTATCACGTTTCCATAACCCAGTGAAAAAATATAATGACCAGATTGACGTTGTGGCTACAAAAACTGAGAAACAAAGAGAAAGTAAACAAATGCTTTATCTTTGAGGAATTTAGGAGTCGAGATGTCTGAGTGAGGTATTTCCTCTGGGTTTCATAAATAAGAATAAAAAATACCAGTATACTTCCTGAGCTAGGAGCTACAGCGATGGCATCTTATACCTGTGATATGAGATCCACAAGGGTAAACTTAAAAATCACTCATATGACTCCTCAGGCCCTTCTCTGGGGGCCTGTTTGCAGTGCCGCCCCTGGGCCGGTGCCGTCTACATAAAGGAGTTAATAATACTGCCATCTGGATGGAATTGACTGTTCACAAGTCATATCTAGCTTTACTTTATCATAGCTAATCATTCTGAAAAAACCAAACAAGGTAAAACGTTGTGTTCAGGACCCTTTCCATGACGCCCACGTCTACAATGCATTATCAACATACCTGTGGTTTATAGCATTGTATAATCATAGTAATAAGCACTTGTACATATTAACAGTTCATTTTCATCCCAACACATTATAAAGCATTTGATAACTTATAAGGTCAAGACAAGTATCAAAATGTTAATAATTGAAGTCATCAGAATGTTTTTGCATGATCATGGTGTTTTATAATTCTCGTAGTTGTAATACATTAAAAACAATGTATAATGCAATCACTTATTATGCATTATAATGTTGAACTCTTTGAGGGGTCTCTCAAAGAGGTTCATGACGTCGTTAAGATTTTTCAGTCAAGCCAAGTTTATCCATGTTATGTTATTTCATTCTACTGAACTAGTCGTGGGTATCGTAAGCTGACATAGCGTTCACTTGCTAACTTGCCATTAAGGTAGTAACCACCCATACAGCTGTAGCTAATGCAGTGTGGCTAATTCAATGATGGAGAAGAAGTGTGCCGCTTTTATCCGTGATCAAATGTATACAAAACACAACCGTGTCATGGTGTGGAAGGTTGTTGTAAAGTTAAAACTACACATTAGCTAGGTGACTGGGTTGTAATGGGATCCTCACTCGCTGGAAAACTCTGGGATACGGCAAGTACACAATCCTATTAAATGTAGAACCTGGGTCTAGTTGACTTTAGATACTTTCATGTGTTTTTGGGGGGAAACATTATGTGAAAGTCCATAATTTAGTTGTTCATCATCAAAAGTCTTACCAAATAAATCCATATTTCACCGCTCTGTGTTGTTCTTGCCAAGATTTAATTAAATGATTTTGTATTTACTTAAGCACCCAATGCCCACTTAGAGTAACTAATAATCAAACGATAATTGATTATAACAGTGATTATAATTCACAATGCAATGGATTGCAACCACCAGAATTATTTTTACCCTCACTCTTTGATCCTTGCAGCAAAAGAATGCCAGTGAGTGACCAGCAGTCATGAAGTATTACGATACGTGACTACAATGTTTTATAAAGCATTATCAATATTCATGAATTCATGAAACTTAGAACTAGTGCTATAAGAAGATCATAAAGATGTTTATAATGCATTAGAGACACGGGCGTCATTGAATGTGATAACCTACGTCCCTTTTCATCTAGTCGTGTTGAAAATACATACAAAATATTGAATACTGATCACCTAAAACATTGAAATAAAACATCTGTACAAAATAAAAACATTTAAATCAACACTAGCAACACAATTGTTTTCGGATTTTCAACGCTAAAGTCGCATGGGGACACTCTGATTCGTACCTTATGCCCGGGACAAAGTGGGGTGGCTAACAAATCAAAAAGGCAAAAGAACTAAAGCAAACGGTTTTCCGTTCGACAGCGTCTTGTCCCAGACATCACCTGAAACAGGAACCCAACGTTACCAAGGAGGGCAGGAAGGCAGCACCTGGGAGAGGAAGGACATGTTGTCCATGGGCCTCATGGCCATGTTCAGCGGGCCCGAGAGGTTCATGGCCAGTGGGTGGGCCAGGTTCATGTGGGCAGCGGCTGGGAGGCTGACGGCCGCCAGGCTGATGGGCCCCGTGATGGTGACCCCGGGGTGCTGCAGGTGGCCCCCCGGGGAGCTCTTGCTGATGTTCATCTGTGCAGCGATAGTGACTGGGTAGCTGCTGTTACTGCTGCGGTTCATCGTTGACGGGTTGGTGACCGGTGTCACAGGGGTCGAGTTGTGCACAATGTTGGGATCTGTTGTTAAATACATAAAAAAAAACACAATGCAGAAGTGTTGGAGACTGAAGCAGCTCTTTCGGTTTTATGTTGAATTTCTCATGAGGCGAAGCCCACATGCAGCTGTCTATTGTGGAGGCTTAATGCATCAATGCAAAGAACAAAAACACCACTTTAGATGTTAGTAGAGGAAAAACACCTACCTTGAGTTCGAGAGATGTCAATTAGGACTTGGAACGAGTTATTTAAAATCTCTCCTACAGTCAACTCACCTGAGGGGTAAATTCAAAGAGCAGGATCAAAAGATTAACCATCTAACAGTGACTTATTAACCTACTGTTTGAGGCCAGTGACAGATTAGGATCTATGCAGGGCCATGTGTCCACATCAATGCTATCAACCCTATATTAAGGTTAATATCTGGTTAATCAATTGATCCTGCTTCCTTGAAATTAACTCTTAGCACTACATAATAGCACAGCTATGAACAAAAACAGCATATATGATGACTAACTTAAGACACCAGCCCTGGTTGTTTGAGCTGTATAATTCTGTTAACATTTTGCCACAATAGTCCCATCAATGTAACGCCTTTGGGGTCACTGCTAATGACTACAGCATTACCTTTCTGTGGCACTGTGTTGTTCCACTGCCAGTCAGTTACGCCTAGTTCAAAATAGACACATGGGTTAGAGAGCAGCATCAGTGCCCTTAACCGGGTGCCACTTTCAACAGTAAGGGCGGAGGGCATTCCCTCTGATGTTCACATTCTTCATTTCTATTTGACAGGGCTTGCTTCTCAGCAAGATATCTGGCATTGACTGTCACACCACTTCATCCTCTAGTAGTAGCATGGCTGGTATATCTAGAACAAAGACTCCTGCACAACAATGCACCATCCATACCATGTTAAAAGAGACAAACAGAAGTGAGAGGACAGACTCCAACCATCGTAACTGTCTCTACTCAACATCCACCACCAACAGAATCTGGCTCAATACTTGATCTGCAGAAGAGCCTTTAGAGGGAGTTCTATAAACCCTAGCAGTGTAGAACTCTGGTTTCTGGAATCAGGACACATCAGTATGGAGTTAGAGAAGGTTTGTGTGAATAACCAAACAAGTTCTTTTTTAAATTTCTCCTCATATAGAAGACAGTGCTGCTGTTTCTGTTTGTTGCCGGTGCACCGCGCTCGACGTTTAACTGAAGCCGGGAGAGACTGTTACCACTAAACCGATCCCCCAGTCTGGTGTTGTCCTTTCAATTATTTATTATTATAACCCAATGATCACCAAGGACAAAAAAACGAAACTCAGCACAAGAACAATGTACAACCACAGCAAAACAATATCCACAATGTACAAAGCACAGGCCTTCTCCTGTAACTCTATAGACCGTAGGGATCTCCTTATTTTATCCCCCTGCAGGAACGTGAACCGAGGAGGTTTTGTGGTCCGTTTTCACTTCTCAGCATGTCTAGGAAGGTCTGCAGCAGTCGTTGCTCTTTCCTTTGGTCTATCCTAGACCTACGCTAACAGACACTTGCATTCCTTCCAGGGCATAGCAATGCATTGCTCTGCAAAGACACACACACACCATGTCAATGCTATTGGGTTGAGCTGTGCTAGGTAGCTCATTCTAGACCAAACATAAAACACATCACCTCCTCCACTACTATTGTGCAGCACCGAATATCTCCCATCTCAGGATGGGCCGGCCAGCCCTACTCGGCCTGCCTCCAACATCCTCAGCGAGGAACAGTCGTCCTATGGAGAGGAACATCCCTCTCCCCTGAAACAAGATCCCATGGCCAACAAAACCAGGTACTGGACCGGTAAACGAAGGCTTGGCAGACTTTCTGGTCCCCGTCCCGGGACCTTCTACCCCCCCTCCCGGGACATCCAACCCCCCGTCCCGGGACCTCCTAGTCCCCGTCCCAGGACGTCCTAGTCACCGTCCCATGGTCACTCAGCAGTGACCATGGTGACTATGACAAAGATACCCCATTCTCATTGGTTAAGGCTAGCGCCGTCGATTGGCGACTGCGGTGCAATACATTTTTTACCACTTTTTTGCAATACAAAGAAAACATACCGGACACAAAACAGGCCGGTACAGGCCATTGTTGTCTTTGTAACGGAAGGGGGGCTGTTCAGTTGACCACCACTAGTTGCTATCCAATCTTACACTGGACCTTGTGTGTGTAAGAGGTGAAGGGGTCTGAACACTTTGGAAAGCCACTGCATACAGTGGTTCACCCACATGGATTCAGCAATGGCGTTAGAGGATCGCAGGGGTTAGAGGATCATGGTTACGAAACCATGAAAATAATTACATTCATGTTTGCTTGATTGATGCTAGGGTTAGCATCCATACCCTACCCATATCAGTCTTGATTGTCGCATGTGAAGTAATATCTTAAGAAACTAAAGCAATGTATCTGATAGGGGGGTAGCAGGTCAGGGCATGTGCAGTAAGGGATAAAAGGCAATGGACAGGTGCGCAATACGGTACGGCAGAGAAACAAAAAGACAGCCATGTAATCATTATAAACCGTAATAGTCATTAGCAGCTGGTCCCTTTTCTACGTTATTATACACACAGCCAGTAACAATGAAGACCATCAATAACTTCTCTGAATCTGGCGCTGGTTATAATCAATGAGAACATAAAGTTAAAGACAGATGGCAAATATCCAAGAGGAAACAACCTTACTACTGTGCTGGGATGGGAAGGCGAGCAGGAACGGGAGCCGTTGTTAGTTTAACTCTGGGACATGAGGAACCATATGGACTGATGTGCTACACCAGGGTCCGTCCCTGACCTGCATCACTTACACCAGCTGCAGCACATCAAGTATGTTGAGCCGCTGATGGTGACCCCATCCTTATGTCCCTCTGGCTGAGGCCAGTGGGGGCTTAACCTAAACAACACCTAAGTAAATTACCGACTCCCTCTACACCCATCCGCCAACACTATAATAACCCTTTCACATGTGCACTGTAGGACAGACATGCTCCGGATTATACCCGGAGGGGCTGCATATGGAAATGCAAATGTGCGAATCCTCCCCTCGGGCCTTTACCGGGAGTTTCTGTAGTGTTTACCGGGAGTTTCCTGTCCTATAAAAGTTTTTGCCCTTGTTTATTATTTAGCCACTATTACATTAAAAAGATGGTGTCATACTAACTGCAAGCCCGAAACAATCTATACTAATTAGGAATCAAGCTCATGGATTGAATTGGGGACCACAAGTATAACCCATCCTTTGAAGACTCGCTGCCTATAGAATTGCAAATCGCCAGCAGGTGGCAGCATTTACCCTGCTATCCAATCACAGGCATTAGTCCTTTGTCTAATCATTGAGTTACATGCTACACCATAGAGCAATTTAAAATAACTACACAGGGTTGGAATATCAAAATCAGATATCTGTGCTTGTAACTTGAGTCTTCTTCTCTAATGAAATTAGGTTTGGGAAGAAAGACCAACATAAGATCCCTGGAAAGAAGGAGCCCGACTTTTCTTTGGCACCCAACTTGCTGGTTTACAACTTTTCACCAAGAAGTTGGGTCTAGATGTGTCACATGTCCAAATGAGCCTGGAGCGAGTACAGAGGAGTGTGCAGGGGATCCTACCTTTGTTAGTGCAGGCAGTGCTGCTGAAGCCTGCCTGGCCGTGGGTCTTCAGGTGGCTGGTGATGTAGGCCGCACTCAGCATCTTGCCACAGATGTTGCAGGTGACTTTGCCCTCATGTCTGATCATGTGGGAGCGCAGACGATCTTTGGTGGCAAAGGCTGAAGTACATGCCTATGGATGGTAGCAACACAGAATTTGAGATAATTGAACAAATGATCCCAAACCATCCATTTAAAGATTGAAATAATACAATACAACTTGGAACCACAAGAAAATAGAAGAAAGCCAAAATGGACAGAAGAGTCACTGTATGAATCAGAACACATTTTGATCATAGGTACTGGGTGTGTTTTTAAGCAGAACTGCATATTTACATCATAGTTACTCGTCCCAACTAGTAGATGATAGAATATTATCTGTGATGTGTCACGTCGTTTTTCATTTATGGCCCAATTCTTGATTTCCATTTACCTCACAGAGGTCTGGTGTGATAGGTGTAAGCAGGAAAAATGTCTGCTAATAGCCATGTACTGTACTTGAGAACAATTTGGAGGTACTTTAAACAAAAAAATAATCAGTATTCATGCATTCATTTTATGCTTCTTGAAACTTTTACTCCACTACATTTTAGAGGGTCATATTGTAATTTATTATTGCATTTTTTATACTACATTTATTTGTTAAATAAGGTAACCAGTTATTTGCAGATTTTAACAAACTTATGACATAACATAACGGGTCATCAAGTAATTAAAAAGAGCTCCACTAAACGTACATATATATGCATCCCTACTTATAATCTAGTGGTGGATTCTGAAATGGACCATTCTTAACTTTTTGGGGTATATTTGATTCTAATGTACCATTACATAACTGCAGGACTTTTCCATGTTACAGTTTTCCCCACTGTACTTGCTGCTTCTCCAGCGAGGCAGGTCCCTTCCTCTCTGGGCTCTGCCAGATGGGCACGGTGTCTCCCTCTTTAGTTACGGCGCACACCTACATCATCACTAGTAGACTGGGTCGGACGCTCGCCTCCCCAGACTATACCAGGAAAGGTCAGACACCAAGCAGCCTCACACCCTGTTGGTTCACCAGGAGGCACAAATGTTCCCCTCCAGAGAGACCGTCTACACAGCACTACAACCGTTCTCCTCCAGAGGGCCCGTCTACACTGCGCTACATAGCTACATCTGCACTCCTCATATAACGTTTTTCTTGTTATCAAGTATTAAAAGATCATCCAGATATCCCCATAGGCTATTGCATACTTGGTTGACTAGTTGAATCATACCACAGGGATCGCCTATGGCTGACCAGAAAATGTGGGTAAGATGAAAGGAAACTGAATCATAGGAATCACCGATGTCCATTGCCAGATCATGTTTGTTAATCAAACAGTTGATACATCTCTCTTTGTTCTATTTATATTCTTTAACATTTTTTGGTACTTTTCCTAGAACACCTAAACCGAAATAATATTAACCTAAAGCTTATATATTAGAGTATATAATCCGAGTTAAATGTTCAATCGTGACACTAAGACACTACACATTTTGATTCCTACTCTTCGGATTCCAAATGTTAAACATTGACATGCTGACAATGGTTATTTTGTGGATTTAAAGTTTGTTTCATTCCAGTAACCTCAGTTAAGGAACTCTGTTCAGATCTTAGGCATACCAATGCTTTTGCCGTCTCTTTCCAGGAGATTCAGGAGGTCAGCTATACTATACACTGGATCATGCCAGCCTGATACTTTAACACATGTTCCTGTTAAGCTTATGGTGGTGACATTAGAAGTCTGAAATAAACAACTACACTTTAAAGAAAACCTTCTTAATCTTACCGTTACTTGGCACTTAAAGGGCCTCTCTGATGAGTGGACATGTTTGACGTGACAGCTCAGGTGGTCGGGTCTGTGGAGGAGAGGGAGAAACATCATAAGGTGCCCCAAGAGCAGCTCTGGGATGAGGTGTGAAGGGATGATGATCATCATGAATGTGTGGCGATCATGTTAAGATCAGAACCTTGAAGGAAGATTTCCAACACCAATTGAGACCTAATTTCTATGTGCCTTGTGCTTTTTACATCAGTTATTATGAGCGTAATGCCTTCTTCTATGTATGCGGTTTGGGTTTTCAGGACAGTCAGACAGTTTTCTAGCCTGGCTATTGGCAGACCAAGCGTAATCGTAGATTGCACATTGGTCTTGGGAGGCTGCTGTAATTTTCTTCAGCACAAGAGACGTGATCAACAGGCTTAGTTCAAATTACTCTGGACGCAATTGGCCGCTTGCCGTCAATTCGCTGTCGTCATTGTGTTAAACCAGCCAATAGCGCGCCAGGGGGAAAAGCCAGCTTGGTGATTGGCTCCCGCAAAAGCATATCGGAAGCAGAAAGAAATGCATTGCTCCTCTCCTCTCCCTGCTGCAGGGCGAATTCAAATCGCCGGCAAAACGGCTGGGGGTACCCAGTCTAACAGTTTTCCTCACTCCTCCTGAAATCCTTTACTGCCACCTGAACTTAGGTCAGACCGTGGCGGCCTCACTCAAATTCCCTGGTTGATCCTGCTGGATAGGCTGATTTATTTTCAAAGATTTCGAGTTCACATGTGTTATAATGGGGTAAATAGCTGTTGTAGAAAAGTATAGTGCGGGTTTCAGATGAGTGGATCCAACTCACGCTTACCTTTACTAATTTCTTAAGTTTCATTCTTTAGAAACCAAACCAAGTGACCTGTGGTCTTCTGGTTGTTATGATTAAAATAAACGTTATCAAGCCAAAAAAAGAGAACGCTGCATTAATTATCGATATTGGTAACCTAATAGAAGAAAAACATAATATCTGCCTTAATCATCGGTAGACTTTCCTCTCTCTCTCTGTGTCTGTGTGTTTGTCTGTGTCTGTGTGTTTCTGTGTCTGTGTCTCATACACACCTTGAGAACCCCTTCCCACAGACAGAACAGATGTAGGGCTTGTGAACCGCCCCGTTGTGTGAGCGTACATGACAGGTCATGCGGTCCTTTCTCTTAAACCTCTGCTGGCAGATGGGGCACTCGAACGGCTTCTCGTCAGAGTGCGACAGCTTGTGGCGGTTCAGGTGGTAGACGTCACGGAAAGCTTTCCCACACATGTCGCAGCCGTGGTTCTTCTTGACGGGCTTCGGGGGCTTCTTGGCGACGCCGTGCTGGTGCTGGTGCTGCATGGGGGCCACGGCGCCCGTCCCTGTGGAGGTGGTGGCGGTGGTCAGGATGCCAGCCACCGTGGAGATGTACGAGTGGCTACTGTTCTGTCGTGATACAGTGGAGATAAGAGGCACCATAGTAGGAGCTGTGGGGCTTTTCTTAGGCCTGGACACCATCTTAATACCGGTGTGGCAAGACTCATGCCGCCGCAAATGATAGCTGTCCCTAAAGGCCTTGTTGCAGTAGCCGCAGATAAAGGGTGTCTTTGTTTTGGGCTCTTTCTTGACGATGGCGATTTGAGCCAAACCTCCACCACCGATCCCATTAGCAACATTGTCCTTGAGGAGTTCTGTAGCACTGACCTGGGGCTTCTGTTCCATGAGGATAGGCAGAACTGGTTTCTGATCAGTAGGCTCAGAGTTGAGGAGGGGGAGAAGGCCGTTTCCAACAGCGTGATGCTGGTGGTGCAGAGCCTCGTTGGCCTGCTGGAGAGACAGACACGAGAGGTGTTAGCAGATTTTAATGGACTCATCACTCATTTAGGGTCCCACTGTTAGTCTGGCAATGTGTGCATTTGTCAAGGATGTGGCTTAACTGTTATCAGAGAGCTAGCAAAATGTCAGTTGGCGATATTTTACACTGCAAAAACCCAACAGTAAAGCGGCGAAGTGTACACAGTATGCAAAACTTCAGTTTCGAGGGGTGGCACTAGTGTTGCCAACTCCAACACCCGCAAAAGAGCACGATGAGGGCACCAAAGCAAAGGGGGGGGGAAGGATGAATTGTAACAGCAATCATTGTAAGCCGCATTCCAACGACTCAAGGAATTCCACAAAGGTGACAAAGATAACCGACACACTGACCATTCTGCCAATTAATGGATCATATGGAGCCACGGTACAGTTTGCCAGGTCCAGGTCCACGGGTCCAAATACAGTTACGAAATTGCCCACCCTAAACTATAGGTCTAAACTCTTTTTGCTTTTTATTTTTACTATCACTATTATTATTTTGTTTTTGTTATTCATTCTTGAATGGCTTTATTGTTGTAATGTGCAAAATTTGTTGTTTTTGTTTTGTCTACATATTCGAAATAAACATGAAAGAAAGAAAGAGAGGGTGAGGGAACACATTTCATATAGGCTAAAAGACGTGCAGTCGGTTAGCTTTACAACTGACATTTGGAGCTCCGGTGTGTGCCTAAGGTATTCTCTCAATTGAACTGCACAATGGTTGGACTTCACATTAGCTTTTAAAATTGCAGTGTTGCAAGCAATGTCTCTGTGCTCCTTGTACCAGTGTGGATAGCGAGAGGCTGTTCCGCAGCATCCAACATTGTTGATGCAAGTAGAAACAGGGTAGGAGAGAGCGCTGAAATGCTCATCTTCTTGAAGAAGAAGCTGCCCTTGCTCTTGAAATTGTGAGCACTACCAAGTTGCTACTGCAATGTTTAGCCTATTTGTTTTAACTTATTTTCATTTTTAACTGTGTGTAGCTGCTGCACATACTGTTTTACACTAATTGCAATTCGTTATTTTATAATTTTTTGTTTTTAACTTGCTGTAGCACCTCTTGCTGTTTTATACTGTTATTTTTTTATTTAGTTTTGAGTTTCTCTTTTTCAGTTATGACAAACAAACTAGATAATAGAAGTTCTAGGGCCTTCATTCTATGTTTTTTATTAAGTCATATTTTACAAAGGGTTTACCCGAGCCAGGCCATACAGCAATCTTACTAACCATAGGGTTAGTAGAAAAAGAAATATTTTCCGGAATCGGTATCTGGAAGTCACTGAGTCATCTATTGTTGTACCACATGGGGAACTGCGCAATTGTGACTTGATTATGTTGTGCTGAGACTCCTCTTTTCACTGAGCCACAGACATGGGAAGCACAAGCATAATTTAAATGAAGTTAAGAATGTCCTTAAAATATGTGCAGAATAGCTCCTTCCTTAGCATCACTTTTCATAACTCTGTGTAGTTTTTATCCATGAACTGACCTTTCACTCATGCTTTGACCATCCTCCATTGCCTTTGGACAGCTGTAACATCACATGTACCATTTGTCAAGAGCTCTCTGTACCAATTCACCAATGTGCC
Organism: Gadus morhua; assembly: GCF_902167405.1. Taxonomy (NCBI): domain Eukaryota; kingdom Metazoa; phylum Chordata; class Actinopteri; order Gadiformes; family Gadidae; genus Gadus; species Gadus morhua. Next base: position 30,451,138 of record NC_044063.1, read on the forward strand.
AACCTGCTCCTCACCAAGGGTAACAGCATCTTCTCGCCGTGCATCATGAGAAACACTGAAGAAGCCCTGATGACCTCTGATGTCTTTTCTCTGTAACATTCATCTGCAGACGTATAGCAATCTCTTGTCCTGCTGAGCACAAAGGTGCACTACATTTTCCCCTTATCATGCCGTAACCAGGCAAGCTCTTGCAGCCCACTGGATTCAAAGGGGTGATATCAGGAATAGTCAGGGGCATGACTGTATCAGCGGCCGGCTGCTTAAAAACTGTACTTTGTTCTTGTGTGCCATTTTCACATTTACTTTCCAGCTCTCTATATCACAGAACAAAGTTCTCATGTTATGCAAAGTATCCAGGGTTGTTCCAGTGGCCAAGGTTACATCCCCAAATGTGTTGAATGATTATCCCCCAGGCGCTTACCTCATTAGTTATGAAAGGTTTGAACGAATCGTGAAGAGGAGCTCTCTGGCCATGACACAGAGCCACATTGACCCACTCAAATTCGTGCATCAAGCAAGGAAGAGGGGATGCCACAGCAACATTGCTGGATTTGGTTGTTAGTAGGGATGGGCATTCGATTAAGTTGTCTTAGTCGATCGTCGGGAGAATTAACGATCAATAAGTCGATTAATCATTAATATTTTACATTTAAAAAAAAATATATAGCGTGTTTTCCTCATTGGGATCTTTATTATTAGATGAACAACTCAGTTAAACCAGATCCGTGCGCTACTCTGCTCTAAGCAAACGGAGCATGCAGCTCGAAGCCGGTGCTCATAAACATAACTAAAAATAAACACAACCCTAGTTTCTTCCCAAAATAATAACAACATCAAAAAAACAATCATGTTATAACTTAACCCACCAGTCTACGAATTTTTGCTCAGAAAGATGAGCATGTTGACATGCTCTGGGGTCAGACGCGACCGCAGCCTGGTGACCATCAGTCCAGCCGCCGAAAACACCCGCTCTGAAGGGGACCGACGTTGCCGTGATGCACAAATACCTCCGTGCTAACTTGGCAAGGCGGGGGAACAACTTTCCACAATCCAGGGGCTCAGAAAGTTCTTTATTTCTGCTTCGATGCTAACCTCGCCTTGAGTGGTAGGCCTATAGTGCTCCCCAAGAAGTCATTTTTTAAATCATAATTGTCCCACACCAGACTTCGCCGTGGCCTCGTCCACTTCATGATTACATCGCCGTGTTCCAGTATCCATACTATCCGTACTTACTAGTCTAAGTTTGAGTACGTAGGGCGTTTCGATTCAGATCGGGCGAAAATAAGTGTACTGAAAACGGGAAGTGTGTGGCAATGTACACTTTTCGTACTCAACGGCAGCCATCGTAGCCACGTAGCGGAAGAGGGCGGAGCCAGGCTGAGCCAAAGTCGGCGCATTTTCCACATAGCCTGCATTAATAGTCATTTTGTAGTTTTTATAGCTTTTAATAGCTGCTAGGCGTAAAGAGTTCACCGTTCAAAGCGGGATGTTTATTGCGGGGGAGGAGCCGCAAATTTAAATATTGCCCCCGTGTGGTAAAATGTTTAATTGCCCACTGCGTTAGTTTAGTCGATGAAAAATGTACTTAATCGACGAAATTCTTAACGATCGATTAGTCGATCGTCGATTAATCATGCCCATCCCTAGTTGTTAGACACCTGGAGGGCAAGAAGACGCATCATGTACGCTTATGCTTTTTTGATTTCTCGTCAGCTTTCAACTGCAGCCCCATATTCTAGCTCGCAGGCTTTCTGAAACATCTGGCATTCACTTTGGCATTATATGTTGACTTGTTGACTTGACAATGAGGTCACAGAAAACCTGTGTTAAAGACACTTCATCTGAGGCCCTGATGTGTTCTACAGGATCCCCCAGGGGTGCTTTTTGTCACCTTTGTTATTTGTGCTCTGCACCAAAACTGCCAGGGTATATTTCAGTCAAGGTTCATAACCAAGTTTCCTGATGATTCAGTGATTGTCAGCCTCCTGCAGGACCATGAGGTGGGCCATGGTCCAGTCTTGGACATCTTCATCAAATGGTGTGATGACTCATATTTGCAACTCAACATTTTACCTCACAGTTATTGAGACCAAAATTATCCCGGTTTTCGGTATTATCGCGGTATTTTTAAATACCCAAAATATGCCCATACTTCAGACTTAGTCCTCTTAGAAGGTAGGGATGGGCAACAATCGTTGAATAGTCGGAGTCATGTAGAATATCGAATAATGAATGTGACTATCGTAATTTATAACACGGCTCTTCTCAATGCTGTTGAACGCTCCGTTCACTTGCATGGGCCTTCACGACTTCCGGTGGTGAATCATTTTTGGATAATTCACCGTTGCTAAGTGTATAATGGCCGCTGTCAAGGAAATTTGATTTTTTTGCTATCGTATCACTCCGCAAGTAGTCCGGTAACTTATCAACCCCAGCGTCCTCGGTTGTTAAGCGACGTCAACATCTTTGGCGGACTATTTCTCTGCTGATCAACACTACGAATGCTGGTTACAAATAAATTGTAAAAAAATAAAATAAATTTGATGTGTCTAGTTCATCGTCATGCAGGCTGTGTTCAGTTAAATAAATAAATAAATATCGATCTGTTTTCGGCGCATGTAAGCCTATCTGCCTAAGCCCACGTTTAAATAATTTTGATGTTGAATGTTGATGGCGCAGTTGGTGAAATAAACAGATTGATTTCATACAAATCATAAAAGCCTCTCCCTGTGTCATTGTGTTTTGCGTGCATCCGAGGTGCGCGTGTGCGTGCGTTGGGGGTTCTTGATTGACCGATTTTCGAAGATTATTCGAATACTTCTCAGCAAATATTGAATAGTATTTTTTGTCCAGAAATGCACATCCCTTTTAGAAGGCTGATGGATGTCTTGAGTGCCGTCGTAGACTACACAGTGCACCTGCGCGGTAACTTCAGGAGACTCGGATGAAGCGCTGGGAAGGATTTAAGCACATGGTTTCCATAACGCGAGCGCGGTTATCCACCGCGATAATAATTTTTTGGAAATGAAAACGGTAATTGTTATCGACAACATTTTTATCGGGGTTTACGTTACACCGGTAACCGTTACATCCCTACATGACACTCAAGAGAAATCGAATTATTGCGTTAGTACAACTAGGGATGGGCCGATAGTCGATTCTATCGACTATCGACGATAGATGGATTCCATGGTCGATCGTCTCAAGTTGCCGATAAAAAGGCGATAATTATATATTTGAATAATTAATTGTTAATTATTTATTTTTATTTTTATTTTTAAAAAGCGCTGTGGTAGCTATTTTTTCAACTTAAAAAGCCCCGCAAATTGTAATTGAAATTAACTGGCACCGGTGAAAAACATACTATGTAGCGCTGACCTGTCGTACTCACTTACTGGAGAGGGGAGGGGCTCGAAACCTACCCGTCTGCTCGCACGGCGAAATGACATCACACCCCGCTGCACCATTTCCGGGTCACAGCTGTGGTACATGAGCCGTGTTCAAAATCGTTCCCTATTCACCCACTCGCTATTCCCTATAGTGTTCATGATATAGTGCACTACATACATTCTTGTTAAATCCCAAATAAATTGTTGATATTTCTAAACGAAAGCCGGAGACTCCATCATTAAATGTATTCGTTTTCGCCGCTTGCGGTTATTGAGCTTCTTCTTCTCCTCCGGAAAAACACGACCGCATTGCATTGTGGTATATGGGAGTAACACCTAGGGAACATCATATGTACAGTTTGTAGGCTACACTCACATTTTGCGTATTTTAAGTGCACTATATAGGGCATGAAATTAACCAGTGAGAATTTGAACAACACTACAAAATAGCGAGCACCCTATATAGTGCACTATATCCGTGATAGGGAACGATTTCGAACACAGCTACGAGCTGTGTTTCATCATGACAGCGCTGCCGGCGCCGACGCATCGAAACTTAAATCAGCGAAGGCTCACGGCTCACGCTGGTCCAAGGGGAAGACCATCGTATTCGTTTTTAAGAAAAAAAAAATTCAAAGTGATAAAATGTGAAAAAAAATTCAAAGTGATAAATTATTATAAATAATTAATATTATAAAATTATTATAAAGTTGCCCCCCCCGATAGTATCGACTATCGGCGATCGCTAGGGGGCGCTATCGGACGATGGAAGCTTGTAGACGATTGCCCAACCCTAACTGTACGTCCACACCAGAAGCGAATTGAGCGACCAAATCGCCGGAAGTCATTCACTTTCTATGGGCAAGAGCGACCAAAGCGACCAACGCTACCAGCGGCCAAAGTTGAGCGACCAGAGCGTCAAAAAGAAGTTGAAAACTTTTTAACTTTATGCAAATGACTATTATTCGCTTCAGCGGCCAATCACTGACAGCCAATCGGAATGTAGACGCTCTTCGCTTGCGTGGATCCCAGGGAACATCGGCAGGCACTTTGGTTCCTACCTACCTTTATTCACTCACTGAACAAAATCGGCTGAAGTATTAATCGCGGCTGTAACTGGGCACCCGGTGTTGTACGAACCAACCCTTTTTCAGTTCAGAGATCGAAACGCCATAGTGGTTTGGATATCAAGTGATGATAAGCAGGAGTATTTATAGGCTACATCTAGAACGTTCGTATTTAAGCGGGAATCATTTTAATTTGCTCTCCATGCCACCAATCTAACCAACCAATCGCGTGTAGCATGCTTTAAACAAAACCAAAAAAGTTTTTGAAATCGTCACATAAACAAACTAATCGACAAGACGAGGGATAAATGACAAGGGATATATCTCTTGTCTTTTATCCCTCTATTCCCCACCATTCACGGAGCCTGAGGTGAATAATTGTTAATTAAATAGTCTAGATAGATAGATCGCCTAGTCAAGTCTTTATTAATACCAAACGACACAAATCGTCGGGAATCCATTTAGGTGGTTCGGCCCACACAGGACAGTAGCCTACAAGACCACACAGAACAAGTCTGACTGGACATACACACAATACATCACATTAAAACTAGACACGCGTTGATAGATAGATAGACAGATAGGCCTAGAGAGATAGATATGTTCCATTATTTGCCTTGCGGAGCCAACCAGTCCTGTGCGCGTATGCAAATTAGCCATGTGCGCCAATGTCTATTTGTTTTGAGTGCGACGAATGAGTGCAGATCATGATTTGCAGATGCAGATCAGTGAAACATATTTTAACTACTACAGCACGCAGGGTTTTTTGTTCTCGGTTGTAATTAGCCTACATTTTAGGATTTTTGTTTTATATTGGGGGGGAATCACTGTCCTACTTGTTGTCGAAGCACTTTATCGAACAAGCAAAACCGTCTCGGCAATATGGCAAAGGTGTATGGGAGAGTTCACTATTTGATATGGCTGTCTGTAGTGCCTACTAAACGCAAACGGCTCCTTTAAATGCGTCTGCATAATTGAATTGTACGTCATGAGCGACTTGAGCGACCAAAGCGAACAGAAAAATTCGCAGCGAAACTTTGTGAGCGACCAAAGCGTCAAAGGCGCTTTGGTCGCTCCTGGTGTGGACGTACAGTAAGTCCAACTATGATTGGATTATTAAGATGCATTAGGGCTGTAACGATACACCAACTCACGATTTGGTTTGTATCACGATTTTTGACCCACGGTTCGATACATCCCACGATTCTATTAAATTTAAAAAGCATTTTATTTAAACAACACTTATATAACAATTAACTTAATGTAACATTTAATAACAAATAATTTGGAACACTGAACTGATTTGAACAGAAAGAATACTATTAAAGTATAGCAAAATGCATGAATAAATAACCAAAGATTGCAGATGGAGGGTGCTTGCAGGTAGGCAAAAACCCTCAACTAGTTTTGTGGTTTAGGCTTATGTATTTGAAAATATGAATGTCAAATAAATAATAGTAATTTGAATAGTTTGGTAGCACTAACCAGCGTTTCCGCTAGAAAAAACTGTGCCAGTCAAAGTTATCTGCATAGGTTTCATTTTCGGTCAAATATCCTATTATGGCTTCTTATTTGGCTATGGAGCTTAAATAATGACATAATCAGGCCGTATAGAATGCAACATGTTTAATAGCCTAACTTTCAAATAGATGGGCAAAAACATGAACGTCTGATTCGCAATAACGAGGCAAAGTGTTACGAGTAGCGTAAGTGTGTGTGCGAGAATGGCAGTGTGTGTGTGTGTGTGTGTGTGTGTGTGTGTGTGTGTGTGTGTGTGTCGTCAGCGTGTGAGTGGACGAGCGAGGAGAGCGAGTGGTAACGTGGGTGTGTGTGTCCAGTGAAGAAACAAACGAGTCCAGTAGAATAAAGTACCCAGCCTGTCAATAATCGGTGGCCACTTCATTCCGACTGCGAGACAGATTTGTGGCATTGAGTGTCGCGATTTCGGTTACGATACGCATATTGTTACACCCCTAAAATGCATGTACACACATCAAATCAAATCGAATTGGGTTTCTCATAGTCGGATTAAGAACCCTATATTATTTGATTGATAGTTGCATTAAGCGTGCATGACTAAATTCTAGGGGTGTAACGGATCACAGAACTCACGGTTCGGATCGTGTCACGTCACGGGTCGGATCAACAACAAAAAAGATAACAAGACAAATGTGACTTAAAATAAAATCTTCAAATGTGTAAAAACAAAATAAAAATAAAAATTAGGTAATAATCCTGCTTCCTTTAAGCATAGTAAATATTTAAAAAAATTGCTTCAGTGTTTCACTCAGTAAATGTCTTAGTCAAGGTGGTCAAAGAGCGGGGGGGGGGTCTCCGTTTCAATTCAATTGAATAGTATTACCGATGCATTATTGATCTTTATTTTTTACACCTGATGGAAGTATGTTTTCTTTCCCTACGAGATTTCTACTTTGTTAATGCATAATAATTAAAAAAATATTATTAAAAAATGTAATAAAATAAAAATAAAAAATATTTTCTTTTAATAAAAAGGGAACATTGGTAATCAAGGCAGGGGCGGGGCCCTATTGTTGTTAAGGCGGCCGCTGTGTTGTTAAGGCGGCCGCCTTAACAACACAGTGTTGGGGGAAACACTGTGCTGTTAAGGCAGCCGCCTTAACAACAGGGGAAACACTGTGCTTGTGTCCACATAAAATTAAATCGGTATGCATTTATAGATAGTAAATAAAATAAAATAAAAAACGTTGTCCAAAGGAAGCACAGCAGACCTGGATTTACAACTTTAAATTCAGGATGTCTGCATTGCCTGGGGAGAGTATGGTAGCGAAATACAATTTCTGTCTGGTTTTATTTGGCATTTTGTTAATCCATTGATTTCTGCTGGAAGACTCATTGCTCGTTGACCGGAAACAGAAAGGGCGGCTGGTTGAAGCCTTTTCGCTCGGTTCTAGCCCTACTGTTGATACGGAGAACAGAGCGAAAAGACTACAACCAAACATAAACAGCCAATCTCCGTTTCCGTTTCAATGGGATTTACGAAACGCCAAATAAAAGACAAGAGAAACTATTTCGCTACGATACTTGATTAATAACATCAACGAACAGCACTAACCACTCGGCGAGTTGCACATTTCTGAAAACAAACGTTTAGGCTTGTTTTAAGAACAGGTTTGTGACTGCCCAAAGCCAGTCATTCTGAAGCAATTCGAAATGAGCAAAATACCTGAGACTAGGGATGTAAACAATTAATCGATTATCGATTAATTGTCGATAAGAGATTACTCGATTAAAATAAATTACTTGCAATTAATCGAGTTTTTAACCCGTAATTCCCCACCAGTCCACGTGAGGGTGCGCTTGACGCCAGACGTACTTGACGCACACGCGGTAACACAAGCGAAGCAGGACAAGACAAACGAAAAGCGGGACACTGACACGATGAAGAGGGCAAAACGGAGTGCAGTATGGAGCCACTTTAAGTTGTTTAATGACGACAAAGACGCCAAATGCACAATATTTGGAAGTATTTTAAAGTACAACAACTCCACGACTTCGTTGAATTACCACCTAAATGTGTCACATTCAGCCGTGCTACAAGCAGCGAGTGGTTCTCAATCTCAGCCTACAATCACCACAGCGTTGGGACGAAGGGTATGTGACTCCACAAAAGCAGAGGGCATTACCCAGCGGATCTGTAACATGATTACTACAGACCTGCTGCCGATAAATGTTGTTGACGGACAGGGATTTCGAGAGGTAATAAAGTACATCGAGCCAGGGTACAATATCCCCTCTAGAACAACCATAACCACCCGCGTGGAAGCAAGCTACGCGAGGAAGAAGGCCGAGTTCAAAATAGGGATGTTTTTGTTTTGTTTTACGAAGACACACCTCTATCATCAGGCAGCCTATATTTTAGGTTGACTAGAGCTACGACAGTTCAGTCCTGGACGTTTTTTGTTACTAATGTTATTGTGATATTGTCCCATTTCCCAGTTTAAGGGGGATTAGAAATGCTGCCAATAGTCCACATGTGACACCTTATTTACTTTTCAGAATTTATTTTATTATGCTGCTAAGAGACAGTGCACTAATTTATTTTCATGTTAAATGTTCCAATGTAATATTTTGATTTTGGTTGATTTGGTTCAGCTTCTCAGAAGAATTGCCGCTTATCAAGTAATCGATCATCGATCGATAAGATGAAACAACTATCGATTAATGAATTACTCGATAATTTGCATCCCTACCTGAGACAGGACCAATGGTCAACATTTCCACTATATTTCATCCCAGACAAACCAGAAACGGGGCTCAATGTGCTAAAAACCGGAATTGTCCTTTGAAAATGCGCTGCTCACGTGAACATACAACTTTTTTTTGTTTTTTATCAGCTGATCCGCAGATCGCTTGCGTCCCGAACCGTGAGGGTTGATCCGGACGGATCACGGGTAACCCGTGAACCGTTGCAGCACTACTAAATTCAATCGAATTGGTCTGGACTTATAGGATATATGTAAGGGATACATTATATTATACATTATCCCGCCTATTACAAGCTACTTGCCAAAACGAAACAATATCTTCACACTGTGTGTCTTTTTACAATTACCATTCGTAGTGTTGATCAGCAGAGAAATAGTCCGCCAAAGACGTTGACGTCGCTTGGCAACCGGACACGCTGGGGTTGATAAGTTACAGGGATATAGAAAAATTTTATTCAGATTGAGCGTATATATGATAACTTTTTATTCTGATTGAGCTGTTCTTCCACTTCTAATTGGATCAGAAGTGTCCATAAACGCGGCTATGTGGCGGAGCTATTGTGTGTGTGTGTGTGTGTGTGTGTGTGTGCATGAACGTCCTCACGCTCTGGCGTCAAAGGAAATCAATGAGAGCAACTGACAACTATGCCGGTAAGAAACTAAAACTGTGATTCTGGTTACGATGTGTTGAATTTTCAGCGGTTGACCAGATGGCTTCAATGAAACCAACTGAAAGTAGCAGAAAGGAGTGGTTGCATCCGGCGTTACATAAAACGGTGATATTGACGACCCCCTTGATAAAAAATAAAGGGCAATTTTATAAATCAGCGACCAACCCCCGCCAATAGTATCGACTATCGGCGATCGCTAGGGGGCGCAATCGGACGATGGAAGCTTGTAGACGATCGCCCAACCTTAGTTCACACTACGCTTCGATTTCACAAAAGGCTGAATTAAAAGTTTTTCTGTCAAAATATATTTTCTTTCTTCCGACATGTTTATAATATTCATTCATTCATTGCGCCGTGGCCGAATTATATTCTCTGATATTATAAATCTTAAAGACTGCGTCGGGTTCTCAGACTCTCTGGTACTTTCCCAAAAAGACTCGTAGTGGGGGTTATTTCTCCCATGGTGGGGAATGAATTGGGGGGAAGGAACTTTGGCTTTGACTCTCTGAAGTCCAGAATGAACCGCGACATGGAGAAGAAAGCGATTATTGCGTATGAGGGCCTGCTCCGCAGCCGGAGTTGCTGCTCCGCGGCCGGAGGAGCTGCTCTGGTGGGATTTTGCATACGGCGACAATCCCTTTCTCCTTCGTGTCGCTGTTTAATCTGGGCTTCAGAGAGTCTGAGAAATTACATGGACCCGAAGCCATGCTTCGGCCAATGCCATGCTTCGGCCAATGAATTGATTTTCTCACCGCCATGTATAATTGGAAAATTGCAGTTGTCAAACTGAGGAGCATAGTCGAACTATGGCTTTAATCTGATTAAGCTGTGCATGTAAACGTACTGACTGTCTCCAAGACAAAAGAGATCAGGGCTCCAGACTAACTTTTTTCCTTGGGTGCACTGGTGCGCCTAAATTTTTAATTTGGGTGCACCAGCACGTATTTATGGTGCACCCAAGTTTTGAGTTGTTGAGGGGAAGGGGGGGGGGGTTGGACCGTTGTTTACCGGCGTTGCTATCGTTACCGGTCTTGCGTGTTCCAACGGTAATAAATCGCCGTCTAATCAATACTTCATTCACTGCCTCTTCCGTGGTTATTACAATATTATGAATAGACTGCTCTGTAAAAAAATAAATAATAATAATTATACCAGATACATTTTCAGTCGCACCGGTGCGCCCAAATAAAATATTTGGTCGCACTACCCCGAATTCTAGGCGCATGTGCGCCCAAATTAGGCGCACTCTGGAGCCCTGAGAGATGCTTATCAACTTTCGTGAAACCCTCCTGTCACGGCACCGACTTTTATCAATGGTTTAGTTGTGGAGACAGTAAGCAAGTATAGATACTTGGGCACCAACCTGGATGATAAAATTACTTTTGATGCAAACACTAAGTCTGGCTATTGCCAGACAAGATCAATCGTAGATTGCACGTTGGTCTTGGGAAGCTGCTGTCATTCTCTTCAGCACAAGAGGCGTAATCAACGGGCCTAGTTCAAATGACTCTGTACATGATTGGCTTCTTGCCGTCGCTTCCCTGTAGTCTTTGTCTTAAACCAGCCAATAGCGCCAAGGGGAAAAGCCTGCAAAAACGATTGGAAGCAGAAAGAAATGTATTGCTATTCTCCAGACCCTTGTGCAGGGCGAACTCAAATCGCCAGCAGAATGGACGGGGCTACCCAGTCTAGCCAACACTGTCTCCATCTGCAAAAAGGCCAATCAGAGACTGCTTTTCTTCAGGGGTTGCTTTTCTTCAGAGTTTATAAATGTTGACAGATCACTTTTGAAAATAATTTAGCATGGTTCAGCATGGTTAACACAAATTGACTGGGAAATATTATTAATCTTTCAACAATTGTATGTTGAAATTGTCTCTTCATTTATTTAATCGCAATTTCTACAGTCTAGACAGAACGTCTCACCTGGGAGAGTTTGTCGACGGCGGGGCCGTTAAAACAGTCGGAAGGGGGGAGGGGGTGATATCAATAACGCAAGACAGTGCGGAATGCTCGAGGAGGTGGGTAATATTTAAAAATAAATAAAGTGTAGTCTAAAGACTAGGGCTGTAACGATACGCGTATCAAACCGAAAATCGCGATACTCAAAGCCACGATCCTGTCTCGCGGTGTGAGAAGGCAGAAGCGCGATACGCCCTTTCTAACTCTGCTGTCAAATTGTCCGATTGAAATTTGCTAATAATTTGTCTAAATAATAGTCTGCTGACAGCGCCCCCTCCTATCGATGCCGTAAGTATGCGACTGCAATCCTCCGTGGCTACGGAGGATCGCATTTCTCCACAGCCGTCGAAGTGCTCATATGCGATATGAACGACATTTATCCAGAGGGGCCTGTGTGATCCTGTCTCTAGTGTTTTGTGTGATTTGACTGGCAGTTTGTCTGCTTATAGGTCGGAATGAAGCGGCCACCGATTATTGACAGGATGGGTACTTTATTCTACCGGACTCGTTCGCTTCTTCACTAGACACACGCGCTACCGCTCGCTCTCCTCGCTCGTCCACTCACTCGCTGACGTCACTCACACACGCATACGCACATTGCCATTCTGGCGCACACATATGCTACTCGTAACGCCTCGTTATTGCGACGTTCATGACATTCAGGTTTTTCTCCATCTATTGAAAGTTAGGCTATTAAACATGTTGCATTCTATACGGCCTGATTGTCATTATTTAAGCTACATAGCCTAATAAGAAGTGCTAATAAGGATATTTGACTAAACCAACCAAACAGTTGAAAAAAGCATCCTCCCACACGTTATTTCTTTATTCATTTAGCTATACTTTAATAGTATTCTTTCTGTTCAAATCTGTTCAGTGTTCCAAATTATTTGTTATTAAATGTTACATTAAGTTAATTGGTATATAAGTGTTGTTTAAATAAAATGCTTTTTAAATTTCAAAAAATCGTGGGATGTATCGAACCGTGGGTCAAAAATCGTGATACAAACCGAATCGTGAGTTTGTGTATCGTTACAGCCCTACTAAAGACATAACGTCTCATCTGGGAGAGTGTGTTGAGGGCGGGGCTGTTATCTTGGGCCCCGTCCACACAAAGCCGATTTCATGGCGAAACCGCAAAGGTCTTGTACGGTTCGACCTTCCGTCCACACGAAGCCGGCGAATCCGCTGACCGAACCCGTAAACTTCTGAAACCACCCTCGGAGGTGGTTTCAAATCTACCCGGTTTCGTGCGTACAGCTGCTGGCTGCTTAGCACTTGTGCACTTGATCAAGGGCCTCTACGAATAGTCAAATCTCCTAACCTTTATGCCTCCTTTCCTTAACCTTTGTGGAAAACGTCATCGGGTCAAGGAGAGATGAAAAGGTGCTTCCTTTCGAACATCGGAAAAGACAGCGCTGTGTAAAATGAATTCGACTCCACTTTTCCTGACCAATGTCATTGCGCAACGGGGAGTATTGCTGACATCTAGCGTCTCTACGCAGGAACTAAAGTTTTCCGAATTTGGTACAACAAGCGCTCTTTTGGTCTATGCGTATTGATTTCAGTCAGGTTGTCGCCAACAGTGAGAATCACTTAGGTCGGACTTGGCCAACGAAAATGTTTTAGGCCAATTCACAATTCAAATTCACACAAAAAAAGAGGCTCAATTTATGATGAAATTAACTGCCCCCAGTAGTCTTTCTTAAATCTGCATTTTATTTTCTTACGGTGTATTGTTTGCTTAACAATAACCAACAATAAATGATTTCATTTCGATTCAAATAATGTATCTGGAATTGGTATCTATTATTATCAATTGTATTTTCTTCTCTTCTATTCTTCTGCTTTAACGCGTCTCTCATGCGTCTTCGCATAGTAGTCGATAAACTTTGTTGGTGGCATGTTGCTTTAAATATTGCCGCCGTAAAGGATTATGGGTTTCCACTATCTCCTTTCCTTTCACAAAGGTTGCTCAGGAGTAACCTATGCTTAAGGAGGGTTAAAGGAAGCATCGAGGCTCCTTTCCTCAGCATTTTTTTAATTCAACCACCTTTCCTCCAAGCACTTCCGGGTAATCTCCATATGAAATAAAATTTCCTTTGCAAAAAGAGAATTCGTAGATGCCCCAAGTGGGCATTACCCAATGCCGATAACGGGCATTACATAGCGGTATGATTTTAAACTTTAAAAGTAGTCACCACAGCGCTGTTTTTTCTGGCAATACAAATGACCCCCAAATGATCACCTTGGCATCGGCAACTTCAGACAATCTACGACGTACTCCATTGACAGTCGATAGAATGAAATGTCATCCCTAACCTGTATAACGTGGTGAAGATGAGCTGGCACTGCGTCCTTTCACCAACGTATCAGATGTACTGCGTCCTTTCACCAACGTATCAGATGTATTTAGAGGATTCAATCACACTGAAGTTTTGCTTATTAATCTTAGTGCAACAAAGATTATCCTATTGTAAAATAGAATAAATATGATCAACTGGTCAACAATCAAGTGTTTAGGGTGTATATCTTTGGATAATCCATGGCGAATGGCTGTTTGTGAATGAGAGGGATGATGATGGAGTGGTCGGGTTTTGGAGACGCAACATAGACCATCACTCCAACGAAACTCTTGCGATACAACGGCACACCTTCATGTTATCATAAGCAACCCATATTCACGTCCTGCAGTCCAGGTAAGTGCCGGCGTAGACTTCCAGCACTGTACCATGGGATCCAATTAAGGGCAGTGATTAATAACATCTGCTTTTAAGCTGCACGTAAAATTACATCATTCATTTATAAATAAATTAAAAAGGATTAATAAAAAATAATAATGTTGTGGAGCAACAATGCAATAGAATCTCTAAAGAAACACCATGTGATTTAGACATCAGAAGTGTTGTGAAATAATTTATATAACAATTACGAAACTGTCTAATCGTGGATATTCCTAATACTTGTTGCATCTCTAGTGAACAATAGTTATGATTAAAATGACGGGCCCCTGTAATCTGCACATGATAAGGTTGATCAGCTGATGGTCAGCGATCAGGTGTTTAGTATGTATATCAGGAGCTCAGAGGTAAACATCTTAGACTGGAGGGTTTACAGAAAATAAACATCAAAGCCATATTTACCACAAGTTACACAGGACTTTTTAGTCAGACCTCTCCTACTTTTAGCTCGTTTTGCTACCAGGCAGTGGATGAATACATTGATGGACTCCCTTCATGAAGCCCTTGGCCCCTTCAGCTATAGATCTTTCTTTGCCAGGTCTGACCATGACAGGACACATGTAGAGTCTAGGGTCTACACTTGAACAAAATGAATTAGGTTTTCATTTCCAGCTCTCTTTACACCTCCATGGGTCACATTCTGGGAAAATATAATACTGGGAAAAGTTTGGAATGGGAGTGAAGGTCCCATTCCAACAATCCCCTTTGAACAAGCACTGGTAAACATCGAAGTTATTTCAAAATACAGACACAGGCTGTAACGTTTACTGGAATGGACGTTAATGTGGCCAAAGACTAGCCAGGTAGAGGTCTGCTAGTCGTGTTAGCATACACAGACCTCTCAGACCAGAGACTAACCTGGTAAAGGTCTATCGTGTTAGCATGCACGGACCAGAGATTAACCAGGTAGAGGTCTACTAGTCGTGTTAGCATTCACGGACCACAGATTAACCAGGTAAAGTTCTGCTAGTCGTGTTAGCATGCACAGAACTCTCGGACCTCTCGCGCGCGTGAACAGATCCCACGCCAGCCTCGCGAGAGCCGGCGGGTTTAGATCCCACCGATGAAAGGACGATCATCTAAAATCAAAGTATAGCTATGAACGCATCGTCCAAAAGTCGACCGTAGACGGACATAAGATGAAGCTCTCCGAACATAAGCAGACCAGAGACCGAGCTAGCCCCCCGTCCGTCGGACGAGGAGGTTACCACCTTTGTTTTGCTCGGATAGTTTCACTTTATTTCTCTGCGTACGGTTTTAGAAGAAGACCACAACATTTTCAAAACGTTCGTAACGTGTTACCGATGCGCGATGCTACTCACTTGGAATAAGAACGTACTCCAGCTCGGTTCCATAATTGCATCTACTAAAATCTGCAGGAATTACAACAAAGCGACTAAACACGGCAGCTGCAACTTCCGGTCAGCTACGACTTCCGGTCAGCTCCGCTCGCTCTGGGATAACGGCCGTACATATATATATATATATATATATATATATATATTTATATTTATATATTATTAATATGTTTTGTCCAAGCGATACGATACATAAAACGAGCGATATATTTATAAATAAGTTTGTGTGTGTGTGTGTGTGTGTGTGTGTGTGTGTGTGTGTGTGTGTGTGTGTGTGTGTGTGTGTGTGTGTGTGTGTGTGTGTGTGCGTGTGCTTGTGTGTTTTGTTCAGACTGGTCGGAGTGAATAGAAAGTTATGAAAGTATTTTACTGAGGATTAGTAGAGGTAAATCAGGCAGTAATCAGTAGATGACAGTCTACCTGCAGTCTATGGTACAGAGACACAATGAGCATGAGGCTATTAAAGGGAGGTATTCACGGCCCTCTTCTTGCGGGTCATTGGGGCCATCACTACACGACATGTGGAACATGTCTGCCTCTTGGAGCCGTAATGTCCGTCAGGGTAGATGTCTCTGGACAATGACATTTTCAGGGAAACAATCCTTTTCTTGTAAATAAACACAGGCGCATATCATGTACAATCTGGTTAACATGATCTTTGGACATGTCTGATCTTAGATTTCAAGGCCAAGAACTGGAACCTGGCCTGCTACAGGTTCCAGGGGGTCTGAGAAATGACAGACAACCAAAGTGAACCGACAGCTGTCAAATGAAAACATATTTTTTCACTAGACAGCAATGTAAAGCGCAAACATACGGGGGAATCAAACGACCCAAGAAGATTACCTCACAAGAAAAATAGCCCACTAGATCGGATGCTATCCCAAGATGGAGAGCATCGCGAGGAGCTAGAGAGAGGACTCGGGCTGAAGAGACGCCGACCTCACAGCATGTGTTCTACTAGACAGCTAAGAACCATATGGCTCCTCTTGTAATCAGAATCATAGTACAAAAAATAGTATTATTAGTACTATCAACACTAATAAATTATTAGAAACAGCAATATTTGACCTCAAAACAGTAATAATAGCAGTAATATTAGTGTTAAAAATAGTAATATCAATGCTTCAAACAGTAATAATAGTAATAACCAGGGACTGCAAAAAAATGGTTTAGTTAGAAATGTTCAATTTCAGCTCAGTGAAGCACTTTAAACACCTTATTTTTCTTTTTATTTATAATTGTGCTTCAAATAAAGACACGCATTTCTCTACACCTTATTCTTGTTTAAAAATCATTCACATTATATGAAAGTTATGAACAGAGATATAAAGGTGACCTCATTGCGTCTGGAGCCCTGTGAAGTATTGATAAATGTAATGCATTCGTTAGCCCACCCACCCAAAATCACCACCAGCCGTCACTGGTAATAACAGTAATAATAGTAACAACAGTAATAATAGTACTAACAACAGTAATTATAGCATGCAGTAAATTATTATGATGATACTGTTGAAAATGCTATCCTCAATGTCGATAGTGTATTGTATGATGATAGCACAATGCAGTTATATTGCTTAGTCATTGTGGGGGGACCTGCTACAGTGGCGCACAACGTGGGGCGGGCGCAGACATGGACCAGTCACCGCTAGGAAGCGTGCTCGGGCATTTGGCCCAGATGGCGGAACGGCAGGGCCAGCTCCAGCAGACCCAAAGCGAGGTGCTCACAGAGCTGGCCCAGTCCTTGGCGGCCGATCGGGCCGTCCTACGGGAGCTACTCGCCTCCGGGGGACGCGGCGAGGGACCCAGGGGAGAAGGACCCGTGGCCAACATCCACGTCCCAAAGATGGGGGAGGCGGACGATGCAGGGGCCTTCCTGGAGACTTTTCAGGGGTCTCCGGGTGGCCTCGTCAGGAATGGGCTCATCATCTCCTGCCGGTCCTGACGGGGGAGGCCCAGCTTGCGGCCCACAGTCTGCCGGCCGGGGCCCAGCGGGACTATGGGACCATTGCCAGGGCCATCCGGGACCGGCTTGGCCTTTACCCGGAGGAACATCGTCGCCGGTTCTGGACGCTGGCGTTCACCGAGGGGGACCGTCCCTTCGCCTTTGCCAAGCAGCTGCGGGACCAGGCGAGGAGGTGGCTGGTTCCAGACAAGAACTCGGCAGAGGACGTGGTGGAGCAGGTGGAGAGGTTCGTTGAGGGGCTTCCGGCCAGGACCTCCGCCTGGGTCCGGTACCACCGGCCCGAGAGCCTCTCCGCTGCAGTCAACCTGGCGGAGAGCCACCTGCAGCCCCCACCAACGGCCCAGTGACCACCAACACCGGTCCCACGCACCGGTGCAGCTGCCCTACGACGGGACAGGCCAAGCCCGGCGCCGAGGGGGGGTCCCCGTTCCGGAGCGGGCACGTGAATCACCTCCCACCCCCACTCCACAGACGGGCGCTCAAACGGCAGGGGAGGGGTGCTGGAGGTGCGGGCGGCCTGGTCACTTCCGGCGGGATTGCCCTCTAATGGAGGTGGGCCAGGTCGTCCGCGTCACCAGTGCCCCGTCTCCTCCCCACGGTCCCGGCGAGGCGTACCGTATCCCTGTGAGGATACAGCGGGGTATGCACCAGGCGCTGTTGGACTCAGGCTGCATGCAGACCATGATCCACCAGCGTCTGGTGCGGTCCGAGGCATTGGTGGAGGCGTCGAGCGTTTTGGTGAAGTGTATACACGGGGATGTGCACGAGTATCCTTTGGTCCCCCCTATCGAAATTCGTTGTGGGGGGAAAAAGCATAGTGTTAAGGTGGCGGTTAGTTCGAGCCTCACGCATCCCTTGATTCTTGGGTTGGATTGGGCTGGGTTTCCACAGGCTGTTATGGGGACTATGGGGGTGCGGGCACGATCGGTAGGGACATGTAAGTCGTGTGCTGTGTTCTGCGCCGAGGCGGGGGCGGCCAACGCTGCTCAGGGATCGGGGGAGGCGGGGGATCCCCAACCCGAGGTCCCAGCGCCGAGGTTCCCACCGGTGGAGGATTTCCCCCTCGAGCAGTCTCGGGACGCCACACTGAGCTCAGCCTATGACCAGGTGATGGTTATTGATGGGAGTAAGGTCCGGCCAGACGCAGCGCTGACTTACCCACACTTTATGGTGGTTAGGGATAGGCTTTATCGGGTGAGTCGTGACACCCAGAGTGAGGAGGTTTTTACCCAGTTGCTGGTACCCAGGAGCCGCCGGGAAATGGTTTTCCAGGCGGCGCATTATAACCCAATGGCGGGCCATTTGGGGTACGATAAAACACTTGGATAGTGGCCCGGTTCTATTGGCCGGGGATTCGGGCGGAGGTGCGCAGGTGGTGCGCATCCTGCCCCGAGTGCCAGTTGGTGAATCCCCCGGCCGTCCCCAGGGCTCCCTTACGGCCCCTTCCCCTGGTGGAAGCCCCCTTCGACCGCGTTGGCATGGACATTATCGGGCCATTAGAACGTTCCTCACACGGCTATCGATTTGTGTTGGTCCTGATCGACTACGCAACCCGATACCCGGAAGCAATTCCATTGCGCAACATCTCTGCGAGGAGTGTTGCGCAGGCGTTGTTTCACGTCATATCGTGGGTGGGAAACCCGAAAGAGATTCTCACTGACCAGGGCACCAATTTCATGTCACGCACGATTAGGGAACTTTACGGGTTGTTAAAGGTCAAGGCCATCCGCACAAGCGTCTATCACCCAGCCACGGACGGCTTGTGTGAGAGGTTTAACCGGACGTTAGAGTCTATGATCCGTAAATTCGTACACGAGGATGCTCGGAATGGGCATCAATGGCTAGACCCTCTGTTGTTTGCAGTGCGGGAAGTGCCCCAGGCTTCCACAGGGTTTTCCCCATTTGAGTTGCTTTACGGGCGCAAGCCCAGGGGTGTCCTGGACCTCATTAAAGAAAAAATTAAACGAAATCCAGTACGTCATGGACTTGTGTGCAAAGCTTCACTCACTAGGGGTATTGTCACGTGAGCACTTGCACCGAGCCCAGGAGAGTCAGAGACGCCTGTACGACAGAGGGACTAGATTACGCGATCTCACTCCGGGGGATAAGGTCCTAGTACTATTGCCCACCTCTAGCACCAAATTACTTGCGAAGTGGCAAGGGCCCTTTGTGGTCACACGGCGGGTTGGGGACGTGGATTACGAGGTAGCGCGTTCGGACAGGGGTGAAAGCAAGCAGGTCTACCACATCAACCTCATAAAGAGGTGGAACGATACGGTCCCTGTCGCGTTTGCGTCGACGTTACCGGAGAAGGAAGAGCTCGGGCCGGACGTCCCTAGCCCAGGCCCCACCCCCCCGGTCGGTCAGGGCGAGGGTCTCTCAGGGAGTCAGGCACGGGACGTTGCCGGTCTGCAACTCCAGTTCGCCGACGTGTTTTCGCCCCTGCCCGGTCGCACCCCGCTAATTACTCACAACATCAAGACGCAGCCCGGTTTAACGGTGCGGACACGCCCCTACAGGCTGCCCGTCCACAAACAAGATGTGGTGGTGCGCGAATCGGCAACAATGTTGGAGTTGGGCGTGGTCAAGGAGTCTCACAGTGACTGGTGCAGTCCCGTCGTGCTGGTGGGGAAGCCGGACGGGTCTGTCCGGTTCTGTGTAGACTATCGTAGGGTGAATGCGTCGGATTGACGAGCTCGTGGACCGGCTTGATGTGGCCAACTATTATACGACTCTGGACTGCACAAAGGGAAAAAATACCGTGTATATAATCCTCCCTTTTTTTCAGCATTTGTACTCATCAATGGAAAACAAAGAAATGACTTCCAGCCTTAAGATGACCGGTGGCAGCGGCGTGGGCGAGGCCACGGACCAACGGCCCTTTTCAGGGCCACTGGAGAGCGCTCCTATAAGAGCTGGGGGGCCCTTTTCAGGGCCTCAGGGCGCCTCCTGTCCCGCTTCCCTGGCGCCGGGTGACGGGCACCTGGCGTGTTTCAGGTGCCTCGGCGCTGAACACGCCGCGGCTGCCTTGGTTGCTCCCGCCTCCTGCGCCGCCTGCCGCGCGCTGCCTGAAGAGGGGCTCCTCTCCAGGCACCTCTTTTTCTCCCCGTCGGTGGACCTCGCTGAGGCCATCGACATCTTCAGGGCTGGCGTTCCGGACGCCCAGGACGCCGACGACGAGCACTTCGAGGTTGACGAAGTCGCCTCCTTGGACGACGTCTTTGCTGGTTCTGCGTCCGAGTTCTCCCGCTCCGGGGCTTCAACCAAAGTCACTGTCGTCCGAGGGAGAAACCATGCCGGATGGCCGATCTCTTCGGCGAGATCATGGGTGAGGCGGCGGCCATCAAGGGCATCCCTATGCTAGCCCCGCCTCTCGCCCCCATGTCGGATGACATGCAGGGCGAGTGTTTTCGCACCCTGTCTTCCTCCCGGCGGGCTACCCAGTGCCCCCTGTTCCTACCGGTTCTGCACCTTTTCACCACTGCGGGTGGGGACCCCTCTACTCTGAAGACCCCGGTGAGGGCCTTCACTGACTTCACCAACATTGAAGGGTGGGCTGATACTCAGGCGAGGGGGATCCCTCGCCTGGAGCCTTCCCTAGCAGCACTTCTCTGTCCGGGCACCGGATGGCCTCCTAACGAGAAGCCGCTGCCCCCCGCCCGCCTCCCGAAGCAGATTACCGGCCTGACGGACAGGGTGTTCGTCTGTGCCTCGCAATCTGCGGCGGCGGTCAACAACATCGCCCTGCTCTCCTCTGCCCTGGTCTCCTTGTCGGCTGGCAGGGAGGCTTACGGCCCGGAGGAGGCCGCGAGATGGCTGACGGTTTCCCGCTTCTCCAGCGCCATCCTTCAGCTATGCCAGCCGATAGCCGTTTCAGCCGGCCGGCATATGGCGTGGGCCACCATGATCCAGAGGGCCATATGGCTCTCTCACACTGCAGTTTTGGAACGAGAGCGGGCCAGCCTCGTGGCCCGCTCGGCCCATTAGCTCCGGATGGACTTTTTGGGCCCCGGTTCTCGGAGGTGCTCGCTCACCAGCAGTCTGTCCGTGAGAATCGTTCCCGGTTCGGGGCGATTCTCACGGGCTCCTCCCACCAGCAGGCCGGGTGGAAGCGGGGTCCAGGCCGGTTCCAGCGCTCCAGGGGGCCACCTCCACCTCCAACCCCAATGCCTCAGCAGCAGTCGCAGCAGCAGAAGCAACAGCAGCCGCCGCCGCAGCCGGGGAGAGCAGCACCGCAGGGCCAGAAGTTCCGCAAACTTGCTAAAGAAAAGAAAGACCGTTCGACCGAACGGCAATACATACTCCCTAAAGAGCGATATTCCTTTAGATTACCTCTTTCCCCCCCTCAGCCAGATGTCTGTAGGGTGGCGGCCGGATGGCGTGTTTACATAACCTCTGGTTCACCTGCTTCTAAGAAGCGGCGTCCCTTTGAGCTTCGTGGACGGACTGGAGACTCATTACACGAGCCTGTGGATACGGCCGCTTGTACTAGTTTCCTAGTTTCCCACATTATCCCCTCTACCTCCCTTCTACAGTCTGTGGAAGGTGAGAAGACGGGTCTGCGCGCTGTGGTTACAGCCAGCGGACAACACACGGTCACGAGTGCTACGGCTAGAAGGCTCGTTGCCTGTTCAGTGGACACAAGCGCGGCGTCTAGACAGCTCGATGTTTGTACAGCGACTAGCTCTGTAACGTCTACCACGCTCGCTGAGCCTCCTCCCTTTCATGGGATGCCCCCCTTGGGGGCCGAGGAATACGGGTTATTCCTGGACAGCGTTCCTCAGCTGTCAGCTCGCCCTCTCTCCTACCGCTATGCGTGTTGGCTAGAGCGGTGCGTTCTACCATTGTGGTTGGACAACACGTTGAGATGGGGTCATCCCATACAGTTCAAGCACCGTCCCCCACCCTTTCATAGCGACTCAGCCGCTATGAAAGCGATGCTCTCGCCTCCTCGGCGAGACGCCATCCTGTTGGCACTCTCCCGCTTTAAGGTTCTCAGAAATGTGGCCGCGCTGTCCACCATGCGCCTGTTAGGGCTGGTTCTCCTGGGTCTGCTCTTTATGAGCAGACTCCAGCGGTGGTTTGCTCACCAACGGTTGGACCCCGTGCGACACAAGCTCAGGGTGCTCCTCTTACCCCGTCCGGTGTCACCAGACTTGGAATATTGGGGAAACCCCCCCGCCCTTCTCAGGCGTTCCTCTCTCACTCGGTGGGAGGCGAGTGGCGCACGCCCCCTACAGTCCACATAAATGTGTTGGAGCTCGACGCTGTGAGGAAAGTGCTGTTGCATTTCTTTCACCTGGTACGTGGCCGCCACGTTCTGATCAGGACAGACGGTGTGACGGCGGCGGCGTACAAAAAACAGGGGGGAGTGCGCTCCTCTGCTCTCCATCAAAAGGCGGTCGAGCTCTGGCTTTGGGCTCATCAGTATCTCCTCAGTCTGAGAGCCCTGCATATCGCGGGCGCCCAAAACTTCGGAGCGGACCTCATGTCTGACGAGTGGCGGTTACATCCCGACATTGTCAGACTGATCTGGCAGAGGTTCGGGAGGCTTAGGTGGACCTATTCGCGTGCAGGGAGAACACACACTGCAGGTGGTGGTTCTCTCTCAACCCTCGGGATCTTCCCCCGTTGGGGTCCGGATGCGTTGGCGCACACACTTTGGCCGCGGGTTCTCTTGTATGCATTTCTGATTCTTCCTCTTCTGGAACGGGTCAGACAGGAGAAATTGTCCCTGATTATAGTGGCTCCGGAGAACCGCTCAGCTCTGTAGTTTCCAGAGCTGGCGGCGCTCTGATGGACGGCACCGTGGCCGGTACCGTTCAGACCGGACGCGCTTTCACAGGCCCATGGGACGGTGCACCACCCGCCCGATGTATCGGGACGGCTGTTGGTCTGGCTCCTGAGAGGTTGATCCTGCAGGGCAAAGGATTGCCTGAAGCGGTTATCAACACTATCCAGGGTGCTCGTGCCCCTTCAACTTCATCCCTCTATGCAGCGAATTGTTGCGCTTTCTCTGATTGGTGTGACAGGAACCACGCTGTCCCATCCCATTGCGAGGTGGGAAGCGTGCTTGCGTTTCTAAAGCACTTATTGGAGAAGGGTTTGGCTTTTTCCACTATCAAGGTCTATGCGGCAGCTGTTTCGGCTGGCCATGCGGGCTGTGATGGTGGACCGATCTTCAGCCATCCACTGGTCAAGAGGTTCTTGCGTGGGGCTAGACGGGTTAGGCCTGTTTCGCGCGTGCTTACACCACGCTGGGATCTCCCCACCGTGTTGCGCGGGTTGTCCAGGGACCCTTTTGAGCCTCTGTCTAAGGCCCCTTTGGATGCCCTGTCCTTTAAAACGGTGCTCTTATTGGCTTTGGTCTCTGCCAAGCGGGCCTGTGAGCTGACCACTCTGTCTGTCAGCCCGAGCTGCTTGTTGCTTAACGAGGACAGCTCCTTTGCGCTGCTCAGACCTAATCCTGCGTTCCTCCCTAAGAACATTATAGTTCTTTCCGGTCTAGAGATATTGTGCTTAAGGCTTTTCACCCCCGCCTCATTCTAGTGAGGCGGAGGTGGAGTTGCATCTCCTGTGCCCGGTGCGGGCGCTGGCAATGTACGTGAAACGCTCGGCCGCGTTCCGCTCCACACAACAGTTGTTTGTGTGTTATAGCGACGCTAGCTCTCTCTAAACAGCGGTTTTCTCGCTGGATATATGAGGGTGTTTGCTTAGCTTACGCTCGGCAGGTCTTAGCGCCACCATTGGGCATTAAAGCTCACTCGACATGGGGCATGGCCGCTTCAACGGCTCTACTCAGAGGCGTTCCGGTGGAAGACATTTGCGCGGCTGCGTCTTGGTCTTCCCCCGGCCCGTTTGTCTGTTTTTACATGTAAGACATGTCCAGGGGCTCACTCGGCAACTCTGTGTTGGAGTCCGGTGCCCCTTCTACGGCTTAAGAATGAAGGCATGTTCTTTTAAGCGGCATCGTTGAAATTTCTCTCGCCGGATGACGAGTTGGACTTGACTGCCAGTATTTCTCTCCCGCCGTTTTTCAAATGGAAAGCGGAGTAGAGAGGTTCCTATTGTCTCGCCGACTGACGAGTTGGTTTTGTCTGCCAGTATGGCCCTCCCGCCGTTTTTTAAATAAGAAACGGACGAGAGAAGCTCCTTATTGGAGAGTCGAACTCGGTAGCTCAGCCCCCGGTGGTAGCGGACCTAATGGAAACCGTATTACTCTGGTTTTTCCCTTCACTTTTCCTGGATTCCATGAAGGACGGATTGGGGCCGGAGTCTTTGCAGACTCACTTTTTTCTCTTGATCTTCGCCTTGCTTGATCTAGGAGGAATTCTTTTTTTATTAAGCTGTTGTGTTCTGCACATCCTCTGCTTTTTTGAGTCTTATGTGCCCTGGTGACTTAAGTTTTTTTGGCTGGGGTCCAGCAGGAGTACATTGATTGGACTCCGCTCACAGCGTCACCTTAGCCCATAAGGCGAAGCCTAGACGGTGTAGCCTACATGAAATAGAACGATAGTTATGATATTATAACTCTAGTTCTATGATTGTAGGCGTAGCTGTCTAGTTTCCCACCTGCTGTACCCTCCAAATGCTGAAAGAATAGTGTGGAGGATCGGCGGCGGTTTGCGCCGCCTTATATACACGGTACCGTGGGAAATGTGGGCGGTGCCCACGTTGATTGGTGCATAGTTTAAATTGTTCAGTGCGCCCAAACACGCGCACGGGACAAGCCCACAAGGCGAAGCCTAGACGGCTACGCCTACAATCATAGAACTAGAGTTATAATATCATAACTATCGTTTCTGCCGGCGGCCCGCCGCCCACTCTCGCGGGAGTCTCGGGCTCGCGAAGCACCGAAATGCTTTACGGCACTACAGACTCACAAACACAGAACCGGCTCGATATAAACACCATTTTTTTCCCGATTGTTACATTCATCATGGATCAGCCGACTAAAAAGAGACAGAGAAACCCAATGTTGGAGAAACAGAAGAAGAGAAAAGGGAGACTGACCAACAGAGAGGCCAGACACGAGTAAACTTTGGGCGAACATCACAGGAATAGCGTGAACTGAAAGAAAAAGAAGACTGCAAATCGGATGCCGACTTGCCATGGACGTGTTGCTCTTGAAATTGTAAGTAGGCCTACCCTTGAACTCTGTCCCCTTTGTATCATGGCTTGTTGATGTTGATAGTCTCAGTAAAAATATGTTTGCTCAACCGTTTTGTTGTGTGCCCTGTGTTTTTCTAGCTTGTTTGCTTGGGTGTTAGCGTACTCGCTACCAAACTTCCGTCAAGTTGGAAAGAAATTGGCAGATTAAGAGTTTTCGGTTCAATAGATCATCACTGAAACATCGTTGCGACACAAATGACACCTCTAGCTAAATGTAGTAACCTAGAGAACCAGCAACAACCTTGTTTTCATCCAAATGAGCCGTCTTTAGAGAACGTTGAATTGCATTGGCTTCTATGAGCTGTCGGCTTTCAGCCGCGAGCTTAGGGACCGTCTGCAAAGTGCAAAACTGAAAACGACCACAATGGTCAAATTTCAATAGCGTCGCCATTGTTGAGTCTAGAGCCCCAAAACTTGTTCCATATAGGCATGGCCTCTCCATGGTCTTACTACAACCTTTAGTTTGAAATAATATATCTCTTTAATGTATCTTTTTAAGGATTTTTTGTTTGCAATAATTTCATTGTTGAATCTAAAGCTCCAAAACTTGCTCCATGAAGGCATGGCCACTATATGGTCTTACTACAACCTTTTCTTTTGAAAAAAATATCTCCTTATTTTTTAGGAATTGTTTTTGGCAACAATTTCAATAGTGTCGCAATTGTTGAGTCTATAGAGCCCCGAACCTTGTTCCATATAGGCATGGCCTCTCTATGGTCTTACTACAACCTTAACTTTGGAAGAATATATCTCCTCTTGTTTTTGAGGATTTTTTATTTGGCAACAATTTCAATAGCGTCGCCATTGTTTTATCTAAAGCTCCAAAACTTGTTCCATATAGGCATGGCCTCTCTATGGCCTTACTACCTTTTCTATTGAAAACTGTATCTCCTCTTATTTTTGAGCAATTTTTATTTGGCAACAATTTCAATAGCGTCGCCATTGTTTTATCTAGAGCTCCAAAACTTGTTCCATATAGGAATGGCCTCTCTATGGTCTTACTACAACCTTTTCTTTTGAAAAATGTATCTCCTCTTATTTTTGAGCAATTTTTATTTTGCAACAATTTCAATAGCATCACCATTGTTTTATCTAGAGCTCCAAAACGTGTTCCATACAGGCATGGCCTCTCTATGGTCCTACTACAACCTTTACTTTGAAAAAAAATATATCCTCTTATTTTTAAGGATATTTTGTTTGCAACAATTTCAATAGCGTCGCCATTGTTTTATCTAGAGCTCCAAAACTTGTTCCATATAGGCATGGCCTCTACCGGTCTTACAACAACCTTTACTTTGTAAAAATATATCGCCTCTTATTTTTAAGGATTTTTTGTTTGCAATAATTTCAATAGCGTCGCCATTGTTGACTCTGCTCCAAAACGTGTTCCATATAGGCACGGCCTCTATATGGTCCTACTACAACCTTTACTTTTGAAAAATATATCTCCTCATATTTTTGAGGAATTGTTATTTGGCAACAATTTCAATAGTGTCGCCATTGTTGACTCTAGAGCTCCAAAACGTGTCCCATACAGGCATGGCCTCTATATGGTCTTACTACAACCATTAGTTCGGAAAAATATAGCCCCTCTTATTTTTAAGGATTTTTTGTTTACAATAATTTCAATAGCGTCGCCATTGTGGAATCTAGAGCGCCAAAATTGCTCCTTAAAGGCATGGCCTTTATATGGTCTTAATACAACTTTTTCCTTTGAAAAATGTACCTCCTCTTATTTTTGAGCAATTGTTATTTGGCAACAATTTCAATAGCATCGCCATTGTTTTATCTAGAGCTCCCAAACATGTGCCATATAGGCATGGCCTCTCTATGGTCTTACTACAACCTTTACTTTGGAAAAATACCTCTTACTTTTAAGGATTTATGGTTTGCAATAATTTCAATAGCGTCGCCGTTGAATCTAGAGCTCCAAAACTTGCTACATAAAGGCATGGCCTCTATATGATCTTACTACAACCTTTACTTTTTAAAAAAATATCTCTTATTTTGCGAGGAATTTTATTTGGCAACAATTTCAAAAGGTTGTAGTAAGACCATATAGAGGCCATGCCTTTATGGAGCAAGTTTTGGAGCTTTACATTCAACAATGCCGAGGCTATTGAAATTGTTGCCAAATAAAAATTCCTCAAAAATAAGAGGCGATACATTTTTCAATAGAAAAGGAAGTAAGAGCATAGAGAGGCCATGCCTGTATGGAACAAGTTTTGGAGCTCTAGATAAAACCATGGCGGCGCTACTGAAATTGTTGCCAAATAAAAAATCCTCAAAAACAACAAACAACACAGCATCTGCCTATGACAACTCTCCTGCGGGGACTAGCGACAGCATACAATCTTGATCCCTGAATCCGTTTCCCTGTAATTCTGTACACAAGTGACTTGAGAAGATACATAAATGAACGATAGCTGCGCAAATTGTTCATGCTATCATTATGTATTATGTTGGCCAACACTCTTACACTGATCGTTCTGTTCAACAACCAAAGATAAAACATTCTAACCTAAGATATTACATCTCCCCGTCAACTATAAAAAAGGATGGGTTTATTGTAACACATACACCCTTTAAAAATGTACAAACTTGTCTACTCTTTATGAACATCTACCTCGGACATGACTCCACGCATTCGCCGGCTTCTTTGAAAACAAATGCAAATGCTAACGTAGAAGTGGATGAGGAAGGGTCGTCAACGAGTTGTTACGACAGTGTTGTAAAATATATCCTCTGAATCTGTAGGGGGAGCTCAATGCGAGCGCAAACCAAGAAAACCGCGAAAGAGTGGCCAAAGTTGCATAGTTCTCCTTTAAACCTTATGTATGCAATCAATCACTGTGATCGATCCAGAGAAAATTACAACGGTTTATGGTTACGTATTCTATCTTTGGAAATAGTTAGAAGTAACATAAACTTAGCCTGGCTCCGCCCACCTAAGTACTATATTAAAGAATGGAAAGTGGACTGAAAAATAGCCGCCCATTCATTCCTATGAAAACTGCTCAATTGCGCAGGGGAACATCGAGGAGATTTGCTTCCACTACGGCGTGTCATGGGCGCCTTGACACGCCCTAGTCCGTGATGTACCGGATGCAGAAATATTCTCGTTTTCTAGCATTGTTAGCATTGTAGCATCATGAATAGCACAGTTGCGTTGTTTATGACCATGGAAGTATAAGTTACTAACCCCCCCCGATGATTCTCTATAGGCCTATGTGATCTTTAAATTACACTCCTCCTGCCATCTGGGCAACAATTATTGTTTAACAATAATAAAAATGTATATAATTTATATTATTAATTTAGATTAGTTTGTCAATTTTTGACCTATTAAGAAAACACACCTTGTATATAAATTTTCATTTTTGTATTTTAAAACAAAAATCTAAATTACAACTTGTTTTTTAATATATCTTTCTGTTTTTGAAAACGAGAATCGAATGACCAAATTTATACACAGACCCATCAGATCTGGGCCCAGTTTCCCGAAAGCATCGTTAGACTAAGTGGATCGTGAAGTGCGTCGTACGAGCATCGTACAGTTTTCACACCGTTTCCCGAAAGCATTGTTGGTAACGAACGTCGTGAAAATGCTCGTAGCTAACGAGGACTCCAGGGTACTCGTAGCGTAGGACGCTAAGAGCAACGTTAGCCTACTATAGCCTCAGTGGCGTCACCAGCGGACATTCCTAGTATTGGATGCGTTTTATTAAAACACATCCAATATCACGGAACGCCCAGCTTGAGCCATTTCGCAACCAAAAACCGTGGTTACCGCCGATATATTACTCATAGTCTACTGTTAGATTTACACAGCAACAACATTAATTTATTGCAGCAATTAAAAATTCCAAAAATACATGCGCAGCATGTATTATACCGATCAAACGCCACGTCACAAGGCATATAATAAAATCAAATTATTCCATTGCTCTTGTGTGGGGGGTCGCTTTCGAGCTGCACTTGCTGTCTCCCTCTGATTTTAATTCAACCATCGTGGTTAAATGTCCTCATATTGATCAATGACCGCGACATAGGCTATTAGACATGCATCATGCTGAGACCAGCGGGTTTCGGAGAATTTCTGCAGGCGTTTTTTGTTGCGATTGTTTGCATTAAGCACTGCAGGCGCTTCGGTGAGGCTGTGATGAAGTTCACTAATTATTGGACCCTGTCTAGACAGTAACAAACATCCCTGACCATAGTTAATCGCGTTTGTAGTCTACACTCATGGTGAACTCATTATTGCATGCGGGTAGGCCTCTTCTTTCATAAAAAAATGAAAACATTCGGGAGTATGCAATAATACAAATTATTCTAAAGAGGTCAGAGACGCCGTGCACAGCCCCGCCTTCCCCAATGAACCAAGAAACCCCACGCCGTGACGAACGAGGGATTTGACCCCCTCGATTTTACACATGAAACTTGAGATAAGAAGGTGAAATCGCCGGGCGTGGCAAGCTGCGACCGAACCGGCTTGGTAGTGTAAAAAGACCTATAGCCAGGGCTCAAGTTAGGTGGGAGCCAGTGGGAGCTGAGCTCCCATAGAGAGAGGTCTGGCTCCCATGAAAGCAGCAAACTTAAATATCTGTGGGGGTCAAAGATATGCTCAAAGGTAAATCAGCGTAATTTAACACTGACTGTATCTTTTTAAGGGTAAAGAAGAAACGGTGAAGAACCGTAGGCCTACTATACGCCCTATCCATTGTATGGGTCTGTAAAGTGCTAATAAAATCTATCAAATGTATTTATTAAGCACCTTTTATAAAAAGGTAATTGGTTGGGGGGGAGATCTTATGTTTATGTATGTTTTTGTCATGCCTGTCGTCTACGCTTCAAACTCGTGCATACTGCACAAAATATGCAACAGCGCCCGCCCCCTGGGGTCACACTTTGTGGCTATGTGGCTCGCATAATTCGGTGTAATACCGGCTACAAACAAACGTGCTACCTTGTTTCATTTTAAAGTTTGGCCCTTCATCCCGGCGAACCGCTTGAATCCACTTCTGCCTTAGACTCAATTCAGTCGGGAATCTATGAAAACTTAAGTGGGGTTGGCGTTGTTTGCTAGATGTACCAAGTGGAATAGAGCAGTGACATCTAACCTTTGTTTCAGCCATTGTTGAACTGCGCCGGAAGTTTTCATGCACAACGGAGACAAATCCTGCCATGGAACAAGGAAGCGTGATGATCCCCCATTCGGATCCATGGAATCCAGGCTGCCTAGCAGCGCGAAATGAAATTGCGCAAGGCATCATGGGTATAGGGTGGTCCAGAGTCTCTACAAATGAAATGAAGCACGAGAGTCTGGTAGGACCAGGCTAACATAAACTACTACCTCAAGCTACTCTTGGATTGAGTGTGTTAGCAAACAATGTGAAGTTGGCTTGTTGGCTGTCCCTCTCATGTTTCCCTGTGATGGGTCTTGCCCCCTGCTATAGGGGGGATTCCAGGTGAGGTCTCATCAACAGTTGACATCTCCTCCCTAACGAGGAGATATCACATTTTGTGCAACGGTATTCACATGTCAACAGAAGCACTTACAAAAATCTTGAGATACAGAAAGGACATGATCAGTTCACAGTATTAATATGGCTACATTGAAAAAGATGACGTGTGTTTTAGCTAACGTTAGTTATTATACTTATTAATGTTGAGGGCGGAAATCATTTAGCAATATATTCTTCATTCTGTAATTACTAAGGGTTACATTCTTTCAGTGCGTCACTATGCATACTGTGGTTTATTACGATGCTTTTATGCTAATGCAATTACAAAGGTTTCTCATCAAACTAACTTTCTTTCTTGCTTGATTGAGAGGGGCCCCAGAGGGCCCCAGTCTCCGACCTAGAGGAGCCAGGTTCCCCCCAGAGGGGCCCAGGTTCCGCCCAGAGGGGCCCCAGGTTCCACCCAGAGGGGCCTCAGGTTCCCCCCAGAGGGGCCCAGGTTCCGCCCAGAGGGGCCCCAGGTTCCACCCAGAGAGGCCCCAGGTTCCCCAGGCTCCACCCAGAGAGGCCCAGGTTCCGCCTAGAGGGCCCCAGGTTCCACCCAGAGGGGCCAAGGTTCCGCCCAGAGGGGCCCCAGGTTCCACCCAGAGGGGCCCGAGGTTCCCCCCAGAGGGGCCCCAGGTTCCCCCCAGAGGGGCCCAGGTTCCGCCCAGAGGGGCCCCAGGTTCCACCCAGAGTGGCCCCAGGTTCCCCAGGCTCCACCCAGAGAGGCCCAGGTTCCGCCTAGAGGGCCCCAGGTTCCACCCAGAGGGTCCCACGTTCCGCCCAGTGGGGCCCAGGTTCCGCCCAGAGGGGCCCCAGGTTCCACCCAGAGGGGCCCCAGGTTCCCCAGGCTCCACCCAGAGGGGCCCAGGGTCCGCCTAGAGGGCCCCAGGTTCCACCCAGAGGGGCCCAGGTTCCGCCCAGAGGGGCCCAGGTCCCACCCAGAGGGGCCCCAGGTTCCACCCAGAGGGGCCCAGGTTCCGCCTAGAGGGGCCCCAGGCTCCACCCAGAGGGCCCCAGGTTCCACCCAGAGGGACCAAGGTTCCGCCTAGAGGGCCCCAGGTTCCACCCAGAGGGACCAAGGTTCCGCCTAGAGGGCCCCAGGTACCACCCAGAGGGGCCCAGGTTCCGCCTAGAGGGCCCCAGGTTCCCCAGGCTCCGCCCAGAGAGCCCCAGGGTTCTGCCAAGAGTGGCCCAAAGTCCAACATAAACTGCATTTTCTCTTGGACGAATGTCTGGTAGGTAAGTAAGGCCTGTAAACAGTCTCAGAAGTGTTCCCCATGAGGGCGGCGGGGCTGACCACAAATGATAGCGCCCCTTTGGGCGAATTGGTCCCAAGTTTTCGGAAACCTTCTTACTGGGAATACAGATATCATTGACGACCGCGATGCCTCGGACATCCATGCTGCCCTACTCCATGCTCGCAACATTCCCTGTGATGGCACCCCTCTTCAACTCAGCTGCTTCCGTCTAGACAGACCAGAACTATCCTACCAGTAACCAATGGTGTACTCCAGCCTGTCATCCACACTAGTGCAAGGCATAACACGCAAGGCGTAGTCGCCCACCCGAGGTGACTCACTCAGGAAGAGTCAGCCCCCCAACGAGCCTTGTCAGGATCGAATCAGAACCTGAACCCCATGCACTTATTAAAAAGAATGAGATGGACAATATTCCTTCAGTGATGGCTTACTGAGTTTCCGTTTGTGGCTATTCTGTACCTCGTTTTATTTGCCATCTCATTTTCTGTTGTGTGTGAGTTTCCAGTTATGTCCTTATTTATGCGGTTGCACTTAGATAGCCGGGCCACTCAAATTATCGAATGTTACTGTTTTCTCTAAATAACGGTCTTATTTCAGTGACATCAATAAAATATCTTTGGTTACTATGTTGATGGTCATATAAGACATATTACCACGTTTAAAGTTCCCTCAGCTGCTATAGGACTTCTGTTACGAGCCCCCTGTTTAGAGCTGCTATAGAGCTGCTGGTACGAGTCCCTCTGTTTAGGGCTGCTGGTACGAGTCCCTCTGTTTAGAGCTGCTGGTACGAGTCCCTCTGTTTAGGGCTGCTGGTACGAGTCCCTCTGTTTAGAGCTGCTGGTACGAGTCCCTCTGTTTAGGGCTGCTGGTACGAGTCCCTCTGTTTAGAGCTGCTGGTACGAGTCCCTCTGTTGAGAGCTGCTATAGGACTGCTGACATTACATCTGCTACATTTTGAATACATATTCTAAGTATTCAAAGTAGATATTTTTCATATATTTGTGCCCAATAATATCTTTGTGCTTAATTCGTGTTGCCATCCTAGTTGTGAATGACGAGAGAAAGAATAAGATCATGTTTCTATAATGTTATGCTTATGTAACTTATGTAACTACAACTATTGCTGTATTAGTTGTTCCAGGTTGATTTAGAAAACCAGCTACAATCAACACAGATCAGCCTCTTGTTATTTTACTTTTGGTAAATTATATATTTTTTATCTTTGGGTTAAGTCACCGTACAAATGAGTATTGGTTGTTTTCCCGCTTATACATACTGCCAAACACAGGATGGTTTTGTGACCCTTTTCCAGCCTTTTCCACTGTTTTTTGTCAGACTATTCCAGGCTGTTCAGAAAATGCCCCCCCCCCCCCCCTCTTTGTGTTTTTAAATCTTTGTCACACTGTACTTGCTTTGTGCAGACGTTGAACAATGCCAGTTTCAGATAAACTGGCTGGAATATGTGAGGTCAGCCTATTGCTCACAACATGCTCAGCAACATTCATTTCCATCCATCATCTGCCAACACATAAAAAATAGGCATGCAAATTGCATAGCAATTCTTCCCAATTTGTTTGACAGGACTAAATCAGGACAATCTGAAGGTGAGTTGTATTGGCTTGTTCCGGAATGGAAACCTTGTATGGAGTAAATATTCTGCTTTTCCATTTTAATTACTTGCTCAAGCCGGGCACCTCATTTTATAATATGCTAATATTCTCTTAAAGATGTTGATTTCACATAATGACAATCATGACTTTTCACCCTTAGGGTCAAGTATCCTGCCTTTTCTTTCTGCCTCAGGGAGAGCCATGGGGGACTGGTCAATACTGGGACGTTTTCTGTCCGAAGTGCAAAACCATTCCACAGTGATAGGGAAGATTTGGCTGACCATGCTGCTCATCTTCCGCATCCTGCTGGTGACCCTGGTGGGAGACGCCGTCTACAGTGACGAGCAGTCCAAGTTCACCTGTAACACCCAGCAGCCCGGATGCAACAACGTCTGTTACGACACCTTTGCACCTGTGTCACATCTGCGTTTCTGGGTTTTTCAGATTGTGCTGGTATCCACTCCATCTATCTTCTACATCGTTTTTGTTCTCCATAAAATTGCCAAGGATGAGAAGCTGGATGTCCAGAAAGGAAAGTTCATAATCCAAGCCCCCTCCAAAAATAACTATGTTGAGCTTGGTAGCAGTTGTATGGAGGGCACCAGGGTGGAGCCCATCTACAGTCCCAAGTACATGGAGGAATGGGGCACAAAAGACCAAGAAGGAATGGAGCAAAGTCTCCTTGACGAGGATTATGCTGAACTTGGTGAAGATCCAACCCAGCTATCGAGCCAAGTCCTACTCATTTACATTCTTCACGTGTTGTTACGTTCTGTTATGGAGATAACCTTTTTGGTGGGCCAGTATTACTTGTTTGGTTTTGAAGTGCCGCACCTGTATCGCTGCGAGACCTATCCCTGCCCAACACGCACTGACTGCTTTGTTTCTCGTGCCACAGAGAAGACAATTTTTCTGAATTTCATGTTTAGTATCAGCCTGGGCTGCTTTGTTCTCAACATCGCCGAGCTTCACTATCTTGGCTGGGTGTACATATTCCGCATCTTGTGCTCAGCTTGTTCTACGTGCTGTACTCATGAGAGGGATGCTAAGGGGCGGTACTCCCACCAGAACCCCTTGCTGCTGCAGCTGAAGCACTCCCTCAGGGGGAGGCTGGTCCTACAGACGCCTGCCCCCAGGAGCCAGGAGAAGGCTCGAGGTCTGCTCAGTCACGCCCCGGCCATCTCCTTTGAGACGGATTCCACCGTGGAATGCACCTCCAAGAGGACTTTAGAGGAGAGGGACAAAGTGAAGCTCAAATTAGCCAACATGGCAAAACTAGGAAGAACTAAGAAGTCCTGGTTATAAAAGGCATTTTAGAAATGCAATACAGAAATAGTATACTTTGAGGTATTTCACATTTTTTGGCACATGGAATATGTATGTACGGAGCTATAATTAATATATTGCATGGATTAGGTGGTCAAAAAAAGGTAATATGACTGGATTAAATACTTAAATTAAAGCGGCAAAAAACCACTCAGTTTTTCCGATCAATTTGTGTATTGAAATTTGTGAAGTTAAGAATTTATTCTGAACTGTTTGAGAACCCTTAATGTGCAGGTATATAATCTCGGTTTCGTCTGTCGCACTTTTCAACATTTTTAAACCAATCTGACAGAAGTTTCTTTGACTTCTGTATCACTCCACTAGAACTGGATCACTATTTTTTTTATTTTTAATTGAATCCCTATCACTAATGAAAGTCAATACATATTTGTAATTGTTTTTCTATTCAAAATTGTTCATCGTGCCTTTATACCCAATACCCTTAAAAACATTGTTTTTCTTTAAAAGCCTTTATTTTAGCTGTAAAAGCTATACACACACACACACACAGGGCATTGACATAAATTAAACATACTGATATGTTTGTTTTATATTGAATGAGGCAGCATTATAATTTGTCTCAGGCAGTCAGGCCAGTACAAATTTGAATGCATATACCGCACTTAAAATATGGTCTTCACCAACCAACATACATCAATACATCAACCTCTACAAAGTCTCTTAAGAGTGGAATAGGCATCAACCTTTTTAAGCTTACCATTTAAGTTATTGCCAAGAATGTTTGACATAAGCAAACCAAAATGTGGAAATGAAAATTGTACATTCCTGCACGCCAATTTTATTTATGAAAAAGCAATTATGTATTTATAACAAAGCCTCAGAGGGAGAAACGTATATATGGACTGGAACCAACATTTCAGAAATGCACAGAAAGGACTCAAACGATTGGAGCTTATGACAGAACCCAGTGAAAAGGACTTGGATTGATCCAACTGATAGAAATTCTTTTGAAGCAACCGGTCCCCTGCAGGAGAACCAACAACACATTGAGGGGCTTGGAAAGGAGTTATTTGTGTACAGCATGTGTGCAAGGTATAGGACACAAGGCCATACATACTATCACAGTCAGAGTTCGGTCTCTATATGCAGACAACATCCTGTTTTTTTTGCAAAATTATATCGTTTCTTGTAATAAAAATTCCCCATGAAGAGAAAAGAAGCAAAAAATGTAAATAATTGGCTCCTTGCTATCAAAGGCTAGAAAATGAATTAGGATGCATACATAACCTGGCAAAATAGTCCTGTACAAAACACGAAGATCCATCTAAACTTGTACATTCAGTTTACAATATTGGTACAGAGCTTAGAAACCGATGGCCTCTGATTTTATAAACAGGAAAACCAACGAGACCTCTTGAATCTGATATCCAGCGTGATAAAGAGCCCTGGGCTGGAGGGGCAATAAGAGCACAGATGCACCTTCCTGCAGAGCACCCACACACTCTGCTGTGGAGAGGGCCCCACACATCAGTACCCTGCCTTCTAGCACGATAAACCTCAATACAAGCAGGAGCACAGCATTCTCTCTCAGGCTAGGAGTCACAATAGGACTCTCTTGCCCAATCCAGCACGGAGTCAAAACACAAAGCTGATCACCTGGAGCTCAATAACCGCCTCAGGTCACTTTAACCGGTTCCTGTGTTCCACTGAACTATGCCTCCTGCCATCATCGTTTTCCCTCAAACCACAAAAAAATGCAATAAATACATAGCAGCCCTCAGACAGTAAGAATTATACGATTGTGGTTTTGCGTGAGCTCTTGTTTCTCGGCACTTATGAGTTGATCTTGTTTTCTGTGGACATGCGTGGAGTCAGAGGACTCTATAGTGAGCTCGTTTCTCGGTACTTTGACGTTTTCTGTGGACGTGCGTTGAGTCAGAGGACTCTGTAGGCAAGGTAGTCGCAGAGTGGCGTGGGGATGACCAGCGCCTCCACCTGCTGGGTGGACATCAGCCGACGCAGCGCCATCCGGCACAGGTGCTGCAGGGGGGGCGTGCTCCGAGGGCATGCCCAGAAGAGCACGCTGCCGTCACGGGTCCTAGCAAAGAACAGCGGGTCAGATCACTGCAGGTAGCTGACAACACAGGACTGATGACGGAGTCACTTTAGAGGAGACGGATGATGTCTCATCAGGGACGGAGCGATTCTTCTCTAAGAGTTCATTAGCAGAAATAGATCTCCTGAGACGACCGTTATTACAACACGGAGCAAAATAAAGAAAGAGATCAAACAGATGGGAGAATGACGAGCCTCACCCTGCA
Organism: Gadus morhua; assembly: GCF_902167405.1. Classification (NCBI taxonomy): domain Eukaryota; kingdom Metazoa; phylum Chordata; class Actinopteri; order Gadiformes; family Gadidae; genus Gadus; species Gadus morhua. The sequence continues at coordinate 30,488,695 of NC_044063.1, forward strand.
GCAAGCACCGTCCCGTCAGTGGAGAAGGCACAGCTGAGGCCGCTGGCCAGGCCTGCGATGGCCTGGGGAGCCTTCTCTTCAATGCTCCAGAACCGCAGCAATCTGGAGGAAGAATTAGGATCAGGTCACAATAACACGGTGCATCAATAGTACCATCACGATGCACACAGCCTGTGAAGGCTGAAAAGGCTGAAGTGACAACAAATTCCCTAAAAAACATTTGTGTGCTCATCCGGGAATAGGCAGCCGTGAACAGGCAGCCATACAGCGATAGAGGCCTGCAGGTTTGTTTAGTACTGGGTTTGAACACTGCAAGTGGGGACCATTCACTGAGCCCAGCCTTCTTGCCATCTATGACCAATCCAAGGACTACTGTTGAACAGAATGTGTGCTACATCTGAGACTTTGAAGCACCACTAATCAAAACAGTTTGAGGCTTATTGCGGCAATTCAGAAAACCTACCGGTCATCAGCTATACTGGCGATGTGTCGTCCATCATGGCAGAAACTGACAGATCGCACCCAGCGGTCGTTGGCACCACCCGCGAATATTGGCGACGGTGGGGGAAAGAGATGACTAGAGGAGGAAGGAAGAGGATGAGAGAAGAGACACACTAATGGTGTTCAGGTCAAACAAGGCTTTGATACTCTTCAAAGTAAATAGACACGTCTCACCCCTGTTCTAGCAGAATGGTGCCCTTGTAGGGGTCCCACACAATGACCCGGGTGTCGTAGGAGGCGGTCACCAGCAGAGCTCCGTCGGGGGAGAACTCACAGGACACCACGTCGTTGTGGTGTCCCTCCAGCTTCCGGACCAGCGAATAGTCATCCATGTTCCAGAGGAAAACCTGCACCGGGAACAGGCGTGTTATAGCCGGGGCAGTGGTTCAGTAGGCAGATTTAGGTCCTATCTTTAATACTAGGCACATTCAATGAAAATATTATTACCATCAACCCAAGGCTCTGCAACAAGTCCAAACCAATATCAGTACACAAGCAGCAGGTCAAACCAAGACTGACTATTCTGTACATTTGATCTAACCCGACAACATATTATAAACTATGCTATATTGTACGACTTTGAAATGCATGCCTAACAAAAAAAGTTAACAAAAAATAAAGAGAAAAACAAGCAGCAGCTTGAGGTGACATAAATAGTTCCTCAACTGGTTCTCCATTGAGTGTTAGTTCACCGTGTTTGTAAACGGTTCCCACCTCCAGCAGAAGCCTACCAAGAGACAGATGCTTCAGGAGAAAATAACATCCGATGTCCAAGGATGGACTTTGGCACTCATACCTGCATCTTTCCACCACAGAGAAACCAAAGGTATTTGTGATCTTAGTTTAACTGCTTCATGTTCCAACTCAGACATGCTTTACAATTTTAGAAGATTTTTCAGATCAAATAAACATATGACAGCATAAAATACATTGCATTTAAGCAACCAAAATGTGATTATATCACAATACATCTACATCATTAACGTGATTTGATCACGTTCTCCTCTCCTGCTCATCAACGCCTGAGCACTCCACTGAGGTACATTAGATTCACTATCTATGACTGGACATGCTAATTAGAGCTGCTATACGCTGTCCATCAAGACTAATTAATACAAGTCTTATAATGTATTCAGAAATATGCAAATGGTTCTAATATTTAAATAATACAAAAGGCAATTCATAGCCAAGAAAATACCTGATTCCAATTTTCATGGCACTAATTCCAATTCATTACTATACTAATGTTATTGTATATTATCCATGGTAAGATCGCTTCATGTGTTTTGAACCAAGAACATTTTGTAAATTGTCTTTGAAGGCACAAAGAAGGCCGTTCATATCCCTGAAAGAGGAGGAGTATGGTAAGACCTTTAACATTTATTCCTCAAGACTTACTGGTAAATTTTCATTAGTTACTAGTGCTTGTTCTTCAGTCACTATTCCAATAGTGTCTAGTACCCATTTCATTCGATACTATTGCTTGTTCTTAAGTTACTAGACACTATTCCAATAGTGGCTACTATCCATTTCAGTTGTACTAGTAACTTTTCATTAGATACTAGTGCTTGTTCTTTAGTTACTTTTCCCAATAGTGTCTTGTATCCATTTCAGTAGTGCTATTAACTTTATTCGATACTATTACAATAGTAACATATAAACCCTGATAATCAAATTAATTGAATGATCAACCCGATAGAGCCATGTTTGAGCGACTGCTCTAGAACCACAATGACAAATGAGTTCAATAGATCCGGCCATAACATGAGCTTTTGGATATTAGAGAGCCAGTGAACCCAGTGAATGAGAGTTATAACGTTATGATGTTGCATAGGAAATGCCCAACACTGCGTCTGGTATCTTCTCTAAACTGGGGACTTATTACAGTAACGGTAATAAAAGGACAGATTACTATGTTGACGATCGTATCAGACACATTACCATTTTTCAGACAAAAAAAAAAGGGTTTAAGGTCCACCGGCTCTTTGAATTGATGAACTGATAGCCATCACAGAATACACTCTCTGCACGACCCAAGAGACCCTGTTGAAACCCTCGACAAAGTGCTCCTAAATGCGGATTGTTTGGGTCCTCATTAATATTTAGAAGTCAATTTCCAATTCATATAGATGTCACAATGTCAATGTTGCTGGTACTTAATGGGCTGGGGATAGCTTTCATCTGACATTAACTTTAAATAGTTACAGAAACTAGAATAGTTATTTGTAAGTCTTGAGGAATAAAAGGTCGAAACCTATAGCCATTGAGGAGATGGGAATGTTGTGATGTAATTAGTCTTCTCTTTGTAGTTCTGGTGAAACAGGGATTTTGGTGCATATGGGAAACTCGCACGGTAAAAACTACCGCGTTTTGAGAACTTGCCAAGTTAAATCTATCTAAAATATAATCACATCCTATTCTTGTGAAAATTACATCCTCTGAGACATTACTCGACAAGCTTTGAAAGCCTTTGCTGCTATAAAGCAGCAAAATAAAAGTGCTTGCTTACATTAGGACGTGAAATTTAAAGGTGTGCATTATTTTGGACCCAAGGGCCTATTCAGTCTGTCCAGCAGGATTTGAGAGCGTAGTCGGCATTATCTATCAAATTGCGGCAGCGTGCTTTATGCTTCCGGTAGCTGCTGGAATGTGAGGAGGCCCTTGGGTCAACAATAGAGACCTGATCCTTTTACTACAGAAGATGTAAGGAGTTGGAGGAAAGGTGGGGAGGAGGGTTGGGAGGGAGGTGAAGGAGAGGAGATCCCATGATTTTGATCAATACTTTCAACTGAGAATGTAGGAGGAACTGCAGCAGCAGAGGGAGACGGACACGGAGCAGAACCTACGTACGGAGAGACCTCGCAGGTCAGGTGCCGGGGCATAGGGCACAGTGCATCCCTGGTCTGCACCGGCTGTCAAAATGCCAGCGCGGCGCTCCCTTCAAAACCAATCACACACAGTTCTGCCACGACCTGTGACAGGGAAGCAAGACACACACACTTGTAGGGACACACATAGCCCAACATAGCCTGAGTAACCAACAGCTGTCCACAGGGTTTGTACCCATGGTCATATATGACGTGCTGCACATGTAAATCGACTTCAAAACCTTTTCTTGAAATCCACTTCTACTCAAGTAAACGGGCGCATCTTCAAAACTGATTTAAAGTGTTTGAGGGCAGCCAGCGCCATTTAAAAAACATTGTTTTCAGTCGCCCTTGTGCGACAATATGATGGAGAGTTGATGATAGTGCAACATAGAACTGTTTCTTAATCCAGTATAACTAAACATTGGTGTTCCCCTGCCCAGGTGATTCCTGAGGTCACTCCTTTGTGCCGTCACCAACCCACCCGTCACATTCTGCATGCAAACTGTCAAACTATCCCCAGAATTCATCCAATTAACATCCAAAACAAAGGCTGTGATGCAAACTCTTCTTACGACACTAAGCACACTCATACAAGTGTATAAACTGTTTTATTTGAGCGTGTACTTCTTTACCAGTGGGCACAAACAATAAACAAATAGCAGTGTGAAGAAATCAAAACAATATCGGAAAAGGGTTTAAAAACCAACCTACCGCTTTACCAGCACCAACTGAACACAGGGTAGATGAGTCGGGAGAGAAGGCACTACAGTAGACCCAGCTCTGGTGCCCCCGCAGAACCTTCACCATGTTACCTAGAGACACGTGGAGAGTCAGGATGCACTACAGTAGTCTCTCTCTCTCTCTCTCTCTCTCTCTCTCTCTCTCTCTCTCTCTCTCTCTCTCTCTCTCTCTCTCTCTCTCTCTCTCTCTCTCTCTCTCTCTCTCTCTCTCTCTCTCTCTCTCTCTCTCTCTCTCTCTCTCTCTCTCTCTCTCGATGCTGCCTGGTCTGAACGTGTAGAGCTAAACGCTGCATCAATGGAATAGGTGGTGATTTACATTACATAAAAACAAAGAATGATTTGTAATAATGTATGGCACTAGCGCATGGCATTCACAAGGCTCAAAACAGATTGAGGCACTGTAGGCATGTATCTATTGCAACCGATACCTAAAAAAATAGTGCTTCACTTTTGCTCCATTTTATGCATCATGAGGAAGCAGCTAAAAAAATTACGTGAAACTGAATTATCTGTGGTGCAGTGCATTTTGAAAGTACGTAGCAGAGGTGTCTATTGATTCATCCCATGTTAATTTAAAGTGCTTAAATTATGGAGTGTTTCTAGATCATAGATCCCTGCTCCATGTGCATGTTGGGAAATTATCCATCCATGACAAACAACATCTTTGGTCCAACTGTAGCAGCTGCAGTCGATGACACGCTTTAGAGATTGGACAGCACAGATAACAGATACATCGTCACTTTGCAGGCACACACAATTCCTTCATCTCTTGCATTAAGAACACTTGTCCATACCGTCATCCTTCAGATCCCAGACGCGTAAAGTCTTATCCCGGGATGCAGAGACTAGCATGAGGCTGCCATCAGGAGCAAAGGTCAGGTCTCGCACTATGTCAGTGTGGTCCATCAGATTCAGCAACAGCTTTCCTGGAAAAGCATGATAAAGAAACAGTGAACACAACCTTATAAACGTTGTGATATGAAAAGGGTCAACAACATTAAAAAAGCTTTATCATTAAACCAATTGAAGACGAGCGTGATGTCCTGGCGTGACAGGCCCCACACAACGCTTGAGTCGGGGCGTGGTTGCAATGGGTCGATTTTATATCATACCTTCCCTGTTAAACCCCCATGTCGAGCTGTGACCGTGAAGCAAATATTTCTTTATTTCAATATAATTTTATCTGAAATTAATGTGGTGTCAGAGATTGTGCATCACACACACCCACACAGTTACGACTGTAGTACAATCATTTTTATTCAAGCAATCAAATGTGCATATTATGTACCTCTTTTTGGAAAAAGATCTCACCAGTAGAGCACCTTAAATGCACCCGTTTGAACCCTATTCCCAATCCAGTAGACGTGTGCTGGTGGTCACATGGTATAGTAACCTACTCCCAGTCCAGTAGGACATGTGTTGGTGCTTAGCAGTGTATAGAACCCTATTCCCAGTCCAGTAGACGTGTGCTGGTGCTCACCAGTGTATGGAACCCTATTCCCAGTCCAGTAGACGTGTGCTGGTGCTCACCAGTGTATAGAAACCCATCCCCATTCCAGTAGACATGTGCTGGTGCTCACATGGTATAGAACCCTATTCCCAGTCCAGTAGACGTGTGCTGGTGCTCACCCGTGTAGACGTCCCAGATCTTGATGCGTCCATTGTTTAGGCCTGTTGCCAGCAGTAGCTGGTCCTGGCCGAACTTGAACCGGTGCCACTCGATGTTCACGCAGCGGCTCTGCTTCTCTGGCACCGATGACCCGAAGGCCAGCCCCCAGACGATGTCCCCGCAGTCAATGGTGTGGTTGCAGGGCTCGTCTGCGGCCGGGGGGACGCGGCATTCATCCCCATCCTGGTGGCCTCCTGCTGGGTTGGTACCTTCACTAGAGTGGGACGTGGAGCTAGAAATGGACGGTCACATAAAACAGAATCATAAATAATGATGCTTTGTGAATGATCCATAAGCACATGTGGCTGTGCGGTTCACTTATTCCTTTTACAATTAAAAGCTAATTAACAAAACAGGATTAAAACATGGCACTACTTACAATTTTGTGAGACATTTGGACCAGGGAACAAGCCTCACGATGCGATGCCCTTGAGACCAGGCAAAGTAGGAGCCATCCGGTGCAAAGGCTACAGTCCAGGTTTCCCGTCCAGACTTCTGGTCAAAGGGAGCTACAGGCACTGACAGCTCACCGATGAACTTGGCCTTACCTGGGAAACAAATAAATGGGGCATGATCAGAGTGAGGCTGCATCAACTTGAGGGGGCTCGACTGTTGGCCTTAATGTATTGCGGTCAATAGATCAGAACAACTACATGCCCTCCTTCAATGTTGAATCAAATGACCCAACCCTGTCACCCCTCAGGAAACCCAGGTATCTGTGACACTTTCAAGTGAAATCTACGTCAGTTCTGTCATGTTTTTCCCACGTGGAAACCATGTTTAAACCATATATCTCGTCCTAATGAAGGCATGCATGCCTTCACTGCTGTTGCAACTCATCAAATTAAAATTTTCCTTTAATTAATTTCCATTTTCTTTTTATGACCAGATACCGGTATGGACATGGGGGAAATAATGCACCATTGTGACCTCCTAGACCAGGCCTATTCAACTAGCGGCCCGTGGGCGAAATGCGGCCCCTCTTAATTTTTTTCTGGCCCGCAACAGTAAAAAAGCAAAAAAAAAGCGAAATAAAATAAAATAAAGGAGAAACATAGTGGCATGCAAATCAGGTTTCTGTGTGTAGCTTATTCTGACAATGTTTGGCTCAACCGATACGTGTGAGTCTAGCTTTTCTCATATGAATGCCATCAGAACAAGGACATGTTGCTGCATGACCTATGAGAAGCTGCATGAGTGTCTCAGGATGAGCCAAACTAGGCAAACAAGGCAGTGCAATCTTTCCTACTGACTCACTGGGTCAAAATGTCTCATATGTACAGTAGTTCTGTTTTGTGATGATTCAAACAACATTGTTGAATTCTAAATATGTGTCCAAAATATGTGAGAACAAAATCTTTTATAATGATACGATTAAAAATGAAGTAGGAAGGAATGCGTCTGACAAGTTTATTCCATGTAGTAGTACTATATATATTAAGTTAACACTACTTTAAGTACGATTTATTTGTAGCGAATTCATTCACGTAGTTTTACTCTGTGTGGCCCATGAACCCCCTGTGGTTTTCCTTTTCGGCCCACTTGTTAAGGAGGTTGAATAGCCCTGTCCTAGACCATAGTACAGCGTGACACGGGAAAACAAGTCATAAACGGCCTGCAGTGGATTCCTTCATAATACGTTGAGGAGAAACATCTGCAGCCCATTGGGCCCGGCTGTGGAAATACTCTGCCTTTGAATAGGAGAAAGAGTGCTGTGCGGAGATGAATGAACGCAACGATATTTATATTTAAAAAAAAAAGCAGAATCAATTTGTGGCGCTCGGTGTTCATTCTGTGGCGCTGCGCAACACATTGGTCTATGTATGGAAAACACTGGACTTTTCACAGGAGCCATTTTGACATGCAACATCAGGGTGGACACAGGGGCAACTGACTCCAAGATCCAGTGAGCCAGCATGCCTCACCACCACCTAAATGGAACGGGGCATGTTATTAATTGATTTTGCAACGTCAAAGTAGCTACTGTTTAAAGGGCATATGGTCGACATGACGGGTGACAGCTGTTCCCCAGAGTCGAGGCTCAGCCTGAAAATAATGAGGAGTAAAGTTTGTTGATTGGTTCTAAACGTTGCGGCCTCATGGAAGTGTGGGACGGCATCGTCTCCTTTCCTAAAGGAGTGTCCAGTCTACCCTATCCTAAACGAGATGAGAAAGAAAGCATTGAAGCACTTTTCCTTAGCATTTAGATCATACAAAGATATCTTAACATTGCTGACCATACGATACTTCCGTGGTTCTGACAAACGATGCTACCTATCAAATCGTGCTACCTAGTGGTTCAATTCGACAATATTGATCCGTGGAGTAGTAGTGGTGTAAAATACATATACAGTACCCCAAAATCGAAATATCCCCCCCCTATTCTTAAAGTTTACATCGTCGTTTGATAGAAGCAATTTATCTAGATATAGGATATAAATGCTACCTTATGTGATTGGTAGCATATATATGGTACAGTATGTGTATCTTAGACAACTATTACACCACGGATCAATATTGTCGGCATGCGCAGAACCAATAGCCCAATGTGATAAGAAGCATAGATAGAACAGCGGGACACTGGACTACGGCTCACATGCAGAGGCCGGGATCTGCGTGTCTGAGGGGCCTCAGACCTGTCCACAACACTCACATCCCCCTCCTCTGGGCTCACACTAAAGTCGACAGAACCAACTAGCCCAGTGGGGCTGGGGATCACGATGTGTAGAGCCCTTTGGACAAACTGACCAAAAAAGATTAAAAATAAAGAGAAATCACTCATTGAAATTAGTATTTCGGGACATTGGTGATGAAGTTATTTTTCCAACAGTCAACAACAGCCCTGATACCAGTCGGGACACACTGACTTCCCACCGGACCCCAACGGAGACCAAACTCCTACTGGGCGACTCCCCAAGTCCCACGGAGGAACTAAATTGTGAGAATAGTGCAAATAATAATGCACACCTACACACAAGCAGTAGAGGAAGTATAAAGTGCAAATAATGCGCACATACACACAAGCACTAGAGAAAGTAAATTGTGTGAATAGTGCAAATAATGCACACATACACGCAAGCACTAGAGGAAGTAAATAGTGAGAAAAGTGCGAATAATGCACACATACACACAAGCATAAGAGGAAGTAACCAGAGGCCTGACACTTCAGAACTGTACCGTACCTATGTCCTGTTCGTTTAGAGAGCCCGGGAAGCTTGCCATCTAAATAAATACCTTCTTTATCTCGGACTGCAGACACTAGAATAATATAATATAATATATTCAGCTAAGAGTGTTTACTGGACCACTGAAGTCGGGATCGGGCTTCAGAACATTAATGGCCGCCTTCTTCTCACTATCGCTGGTGTTCGTTTACCCGGATAGGGGTGGTTCACGGGCGGATGTGACCAGTGTTGCCAGATTGGGCCAGATTTCCCGCCCATAGTATCGGCTGTTAAATCGTGACGTAACACCCTTTCAAAATAAAACTTCCGGGGCCCTGTACTGCGAAGCTCGATTAGAGGGTTAGCGAGGTATGTTGAGCTGAAAGCCTGGGTTAGCTGTACCACGAAAGTCGATCTCTTTAAGCGTCGCTGTATCACCATGGTGACTTACGCTCGCAAACAAACATGGGGCCGGATTCACAAAAGTGTTCTTAAGATAAAACTTAAGAAGATTCTTAAGAAAAAATATAAGAAGTTCCTAAGAATCTTCTTAAACGCTATTCACCATTTTTTTCTTAAGAATTGTCGATTGTCATACGAACTTTAGTTTTCTCACTTAAGAAGATCTTAAATTGTTAACGTAGTAGAGGAATGCATGTAATGTTCATCCTCGTGCGCTCTTGTTCTTGCTGGAGCAGCGGAGGGGGCTGGCCCCGTTGCTATGTTACCTGTACTTTACCTGCGGCCGAGATGAGTTTTCTCAGAATGGTGGCTGGCGTCCCCCTTAGGGATAGGGTGAGAAGCTCAGCCAACCATGAGGAACTCGGATTAGAGCCGCTGCTCCTTTACTTAGAAAGGAGTCAGCTGAGGTGGTTCGGGCATCTGGCAAGGATGCCCACTGGGCGCCTCCCTTGGGAGGTGTTTCAGGCACGTCCAGTGGGGAGGAGACCTCGGGGAAGACCCAGGACTAGGTGGAGAGATTATATCTCAACACTGGCCTGGGAACGCCTCGGGATCCCCCCGTCAGAGCTGGTCAATGTGGCCCGGGAAGGGGAAGTCTGGGGCCCCCTGCTTGAGTTGCTCCCCCCGCGACCCGACCCCGGATAAGCGGATGACGATGAGGATGAGTATTATATTAGATATATATTAGAGAATTGTATTATATTATAGTATTATAGATTATATTAGAGTAATATATTATATATTAGAGTATTATAGAGTATATTAGAGTAATATATTATATATTAGTATTAATAATGAGTATTAGTAATATTAATAATAAAATAAATTGCTCATAGATTTTCAGGTGTCGTTTATTATTTATTTATTTACATGAAACTCCTCCTTACAAGCTCTTGTCTCCCTTGAATGCCGGTATTACATGGAGCGGGGACGGGGCCATCTCCCTCTGGTTCATGGTGGTCTGGAACATCCGGAAGAGGCAGCCGGTACATCATGCAGATGTTGTGCAGGATGAAGGCACAGGTCATGATTTTACACCCCTTTTCAGGGGTGTATTGGAGCACTCGACCAGAGCAGTCAATGCATCGAAATCTGGATTTGACAACCCCAATGCACCTCTCCACAACACTTCTTGTTTTGCGTTGTGCACGGCTGTAGCGCTGTTCAGGCTCTGTTGTTGGGTGGAGGATTGGAGTTATCAGCCATGGTCGTAGAGCGTAGCCACTATCACCTTTTATTGGTTAGGAAAGTAGGTAGGTCAATTATTGAAGTATTATACAGTGAATGATTTTGTGTAGTCTAAATTAAAATTCATCACTAGTTACTCACCTAACAACCATCCATCTGGCATTTCTCCTTCATTCAATTTTATGCCTGTTCCCGAATTCATCAATATGAAGGAGTCGTGGGTACTACCTGGCCACCTTGCCACAAGTTCAGTAACCCTTAGTGTTGCATCACAGATCACCTGAGTGTTAATGGAGTGGAAGTTCTTTCTATTGACAAAGCCATCTTCCTCATCACTTGGTGCCTATGAAATGAATATAAGTTAGTTAGCACATTAATCCCCACGTAACACACACATATATATATATATATATATATATATATATATATATATATATATATATATATATATATATATATATATATATATATATATATATATATATATACATATATATATATATATATATATATATATATACACATATACATATACATATATATATATATATATATATACACATATACATATACATATACATATACATATATATATATATATATATATATATATATATTCAAGTCAATATTTTTTATAAACAACATATAACAAAGCATAATGGATCCAAAATAACAAGAATACAAGAATAGGATATTTGTACATTATCATACTTTGATTGCAATATGTGTCCCGTCAACTGCGCCCAATACGTTTGGAAACCCTGCTATTTCAAAAAATTGCTGTTTGGTTCGAATGCATTCTGCGTCTGTTGCTGGAAACTTGATGAACTGCCGTGCTCTTCTACAGAGTGCATTTGTGACATCTCTGACCACTCGGCTAACGGATGATTGGCTCACACCGAGGGTGCCCCCCACCACCATTTGAAAAGACCCAGAGGCAAAAAATCTCAGGGCAGCCATAATTTGTGTTACAACTGGAAGGGGTGACGATCGCCTTGTTTTCATTTTCAGGTCATTTGATAGCATATCTGCTGAATAAATAATTGCAGGCCTAGGGAGCCTATATTGTCTAATCAACATGTGATCAGGGAGTATAAGCGGATCCATTCTGTCTCTCAATGGCCTTGGTGGATTTTCCTCCCTAACTGCCACCCAAAGAACTTCCATCTAAAAAAAAAAGAGTAATATGATTTCAGTGACTTGGCCTACTGAAATGATCTAATAATCTAAATAAATACAACTGCCTTCTTCATATACTTAAGAGAAAATTGAAGTATAATCAAACATCCTTGATAACTATTTCTTCTCAACACTGTCAGGTACTATCAATAGTAACTGACACAGAGTTTAGGCCCATTTCGTTTAATATTGTCAAAATTGGCTTTTTTGATATAATAAAAATAGCATGACAAGCTCAAATTCACAACATTGTTTAACTTATAGTCTTGGGTTAAGCAATATATTAATGAATTCATATAAATGTCATATAGATATGTTTAAAGAAAGACTTACCTTTTCACTGCAGCTGGTTTAAGACTGGTGAAGGGTTATCTTAAAGTTGTGAAGAAATTTGAGAAGAAATTCAAGAACTTTGTCTTCAAGAATCTCATTTGTTTTGAAATACTTTCTAAGGAAAAAACTTAGGAATTTAGGAAAAAACTTAAGAAGAAAGTTGAGAAAACAGTTAATAAAAAAATAAGAAATTCTTCAAGAATATCAAATCTTCCTAATTTTTTTCTTAAGAACATAGTTATGAAAAAAGATCTACTTAAGAACTTTTTTCTTCCTAAGAATGCTTTGTGAATCCGGCCCCTGGGGCCGGATTAACAAAAGTGTTCTTAATGTGTAATTCCGGCGCAAATTGAACCCAGGATCTTTGTTTTGGCATTAAAACCCATCAAATAAGCCTTCCAGATACCTTTTTCATTGAAAATCGAGTATTATAGTTTGCCGGGCGCAATGTTTGGCGTCCATGTTGTTGACTTGGGGCAGTGTTTCGCTTCTAAATCCGCATTTTTGAACCACTAAATAGCACCAAACATCTGCAGTCGCATGACTAGGGTCCCTACACATAAAACGAAGCACAAACAACTTAGTTTGCAAACCCGGAGTTTATTTAAAAAGACAGTTTAACAAGCATTACCGGTAGGTCCGTGTTTACAGGAAGTCCACACAAGTCGATTGCCGAATACGCCGGAGTTCAGTTCAAGGAGGAAAGTTTTGGAATTTATAATTTATATAATATATATTTATAAATAATATATAGCAAGTGTTGACACGTAAATTAAAGGAATTGCATATGTAAGTTACAGTTACAAAATAATTGTTCGCTACAATCAAGCATGGCACGTTGTTGACGGAAGACGCACTGCACACGTGATTGACGCATAGAGTGAAAGGACAGCTCAAGCATCTATCCGTAGCCACTTGCCGCACTCGAGGGATTGCATTCCTCTTCAATGAAACTCCTTTTGGGTTCTTTGGGTCAGCAGCTCTTTTGGGAATGATGATGTTGTCCTTACCAAAATGAGCACTGCAGACACGGTGATCCTTCTACATTAGCGTCTTGATTGGCGTCTCAATGTCCATATTCAGAACAATAAGCCACTGGTCTACCAGAGATCGGTCATTGTACCGCAATGGCAGTCTATGGAAAGTTTCTGGAGTGTAACTTTTCTTTCTTTTTTCCGCAGCCGGGGAAAACACCAACACGAACCATCTCTCTCTTGACTTCAAGCTGTGGATGGTTCGTCTTCTCCGGTGCTTGAGCTGTCCTTCACTCTATGCGTCAATCACGTGTGCAGTGCGTCTTCCGTCAACAACGTGCCATACTTGATTGTAGCGAACAATTATTTTGTAACTGTAACTTACATATGCAATTCTTTTAATTTACGTGTCAACACTTGCTATATATTATTTATAAATATATATTATATCAATTATAAATCCCAAAACTTTCCTCCTTGAACTGAACTCCGGCGCATTCGGCAATCGACTTGTGTGGACTTCCTGTAAACACGGACCTACCGGTAATGCTTGTTAAACTGTCTTTTTAAATAAACTCCGGGTTTACAAACTAAGTTGTTTGTGCTTCGTTTTATGTGTAGGGACCCTAGTCATGCTACTGCAGAGGTTTGGTGCTATTTTGTTGTTTCAGAAATGCGGATTTAGAAGCGAAACACTATGCCCCAAGTCAACAACATGGACGCCAAACATTGCGCCCAGCAAACTATAATACTCGATTTTCAATTAAAAAGGTATCTGGAAGGCTTATTTGATGGGTTTTAATGCCAAAACAAAGATCCTGGGTTCAATTTGCGCCGGAATTACACTTTAAGATAAAACTTAAGAGGATTCTTAAGAAAAAATATAAGAAGTTCCTAAGAATCTTCTTAAACGCTATTCACCATTTTTTCTTAAGAATTCTCGATTGTCTTACGAACTTCTTAGTTTTCTCCCTTAGGATGTTCTTAGATTTTTATCTTAAGAACGCTCGCGAGGTTTTTGAACCAAAGACAGTTGAGAGAAATTGATTTGTGAAAAATGGAGCAAGCAAAAACTTCTCCAAACAGGAGTTGGAGGTGATGGTCGATGAGATCATCATCAGAAAAAGATTATTGTTTGGCAAGCTAGACAGTGTGATAACACCGGAAAACAAAAAGAGGGCGTGGGCCAAAGTTGCCCTGACTGTATCTGCACTGGCGGATATTGGAATCGTTCGCGATGTCAACGCTGTAAAAAAAAAGTGGGCGGACATCAAATCTATTGTAAAAAAGAAGGGAACGGAGAGGGCAAGAGAGTTGAAAAAAACTGGAGGAGGGAAGACCACAATCCAGCTGGACCCACTGGAGGAGAAATTGTTGGGGGCGATTGCCGAAACGTTAGTTGAAGGAGTAGGTGGAGGAGTGGACACCGGAGAACCGGGAGAAGACGATAGCCTGCAAGCAGGAGGTAAGCCAATCAAGACTGTCAACTGTTGTCTAGCGCTTGCTAGTTATTATGACGACCATGAAACCGTAGAGAAGAGAGACCATTATTGATTGAGTTACGTCTCAGATGATCGCAGTTTACCTAGGCTTGGTTACTTTGACCGTGACAATTTGTTTCCAGCCTACCAAAACGTAGAACTAGCTGCTAGCACAACACAAGCTGCCACTAGACTGGCGTTGGCTGTGTTGTCGTCAAAGAAACGAGCTGTTAGACTGGCGGTGGCTGAGTTGTTGTCAGTGTTTAGTATAGATGTATCTATTTATTGGTTACAAGTAGTTCAGCTATTGGCCCCATGGGTTGTAAGCTGTCAACAACATTGTGTCCTGTGAAAAGTGTTTGATAAACGGATTAAACCTTATGCCATTTAATAAACCCAGGCAAAGTAACTCATTGTTTAAATATTAGAACTTGATCAAGTAGGCTACTGTGTGTAGCTTACAGAGCAAGCACTCACCCTGCTAATGTAAGTTGTTTTAGCCAGCTGCATCTAACATCACATTTCTTTCTGTTTCTGTTGCTTTTCTTTAGATTCTTTGGTCGTAATAGCAGTCAACCAGGATGCAGAACAATCCCACGCATTCAATGCAGCTGAACCAACACAAGCCCTCACAAATCATCAAAACGTAAGTTAATAAGTGTATCAGACACTAACTGTTTTACCTAACCATACATTTTGATACTGTTTAATTTACAATCGTTCCACTCACAGCTGTTACAGAGTCCCGGGGATGACCTGACATTATCACAGCTAATCTCGGAAACCTTTCATACACCTGCCACATCCAGAAGCAACACAGAGGACATGGTCTCCCTTCAGCGTCAGCTTTTGGAGGAAGTTAAAATGCTGAGGCATACTCAGGAGCAACTTCTGCAGGTGGAGAGGGAAAAGCTGCTCGTCGAGAGGGAGAAGCTTCGCCTTGCCCAAGCCAAGTTTGATTTAAAAAAAAAAGAGTGTTGAACCTAGAATAAAATAGCAATCACTGAGAGGTTTTCATGTGTTGTTTATTGTGGTTTTTTTTATTGAGGTCTTGTCTCACTTGCACAAGTGTTACATGGGGCAGGGACTGGGACATCTCCCTCGGGGTCATCATCATCTGGGATGTCAGGGATTGGCAAGAGGTACATAATTCAGATGTTGTGGAGGATAAAAGCACAGGTAATAATTGTACATGCCCTCTCAGGAGTGTACTGGAGCACTCCACCAGAACGGTCGATACACCTAAACCTTGACTTCACTACCCCAATTAACTGTTTTTTGTTGTGCCCGGCTGTAGCGCTCATCTGGCTCTGTTGCAGGGTGAAGGATGGGTGTCATCAACCATGGTCTTAAGGCATAGCCACTGTCCTGTCATAGAGGACATTAGTTAGGGCAATACAGTATGTTTTTGTTTTAACCTAAAGTAGAATTCATGTGTAGTTCTCACCTAACAACCAACCACCGGGCATTTCTCCCTCATTCAATTTAATGCCTGTTCCTGAATTCATGAGAACAAAGGAGTCGTGGGTGATAACCGGCCACTTCGCAACAAGGTCTGTCACTCGGAGCGTTGCATCACATGTGACCTGTGTGTTTATCGAGTGGAAATTTTTCCTTCAACTAACGTTTCGGCAATCGCCCCCAACAATTTCTCCTCCAGTGGGTCCAGCTGGATTGTCGTCTACCCTCCTCCGTTTTTTTTCAACTCTCTTGCCCTCTCCGTTCCCTTCTTTTTTACAATAGATTTGATGTCCGCCCACTTTTTTTTTACAGCGTTGACATCGCGAACGATTCCTATATCCGCCACTGCAGATACAGTCTGGGCAACTTTGGCCCACGCCCTCTTTTTGTTTTCCGATGTTATCATACTGTCTAGCTTGCCAAACAATAATCTATTTCTGATGATGATCTCATCGACCATCACCTCCAACTCCTGTTTGGACAAGTTTTTGCTTCGTTTACAGGCGATGTCTCAACTGTCTTTGGTTCAAAAACATCGCGAGCGTTCTTAAGATAAAGATAAAAATCTAAGAACATCCTAAGTGAGAAAACTAAGAAGTTCGTAAGTCATTCGACAATTCTTAAGAAAAAAATGGTGAATAGCGTTTAAGAAGATTCTTAGGAACTTCTTATATTTTTTCTTAAGAATCTTCTTAAGTTTTGTCTTAAGAACACTTTTGTGAATCCGGGCCCTGGTCGGGAGCAGCTTTTCAGCTTAGTCTATCCGGAGATCGGCTACTTATATCGGCGTGCGCAGCTTCCTAGCCCCTCCTCCGATAACTGCGTCACCATTTGTGGGTCTTCCCGTGGACCTCGGCGCACTTATCGTACAGGCGTATCTCCGGAGACAGAGGGTTTTTCGGGACAGAACCGATCCCTTGGCATTGTCTGACGATATTCTTTATGAGAGATACAGATTCTCATCAGAGGGTATTCGTTATTTGATCTTCCTTGATGGACCGTATGTAGTCAAGGCCGGATTAACCATTAGGGCAACTGGGCACTTGCCCAGGCCCGTGACATCAAAGGGGCCCTTGACAACGTTGTTGACAAATATCACGTTATGAACGCAGTCCTCACTTTCCTTGATGTGAGCACTTTATTGCAACTCGTTCGATCAAAATATAAAAAAAACTGTTTGTGTATGTTACCGGCACCAGATCTAGGGGAATCTGGGCAGGTACAAGGCCCACAGGCTGGTTTGGGCTGTGGGTAATATGAAGCGGAGAACAACCGTTTTCAATCTTGCTCAAGCGATCAACAGTTTATTAACTCGAGCTTCGTCTCCATGGCAACCCACTATGTCAACAGTGCACAGTACCATCTAGTGGCATGAAAATAATACAATAGGGTCAATATTAACCGCTATTGCAATTAACAGCTAAAACCAGAAAATGGGTGGGGGGGAACTGTTTTATACCACAAGCCATTTTCTATGCCCGTTACAATCTCCCCTGCTTTAAAAGTTGTCTCCTGACATCTAGAACTAAACTATCTGTGGCGCTGTGTCAAGTTAATCATCGATCAGAACGTCAGATCAGGAGTCAACTGTCGAAAGGTCAGGTAAGAACAGTCCCCAGGGGTCATCAGTGTCAACAGGAGTTGAATCTGCCGAACGTCAGTCACAGGTAAGTCGTATGTAAGTAAGATCGCATGTCAATGCCAATGTTCTGGTCACTGTCAATTCTTCCGTATGTCCATACAGCTTGGGGAGGGTGGTAGCACATCTCAGGAAACACTGGGTAGGTGAGCATGGGATGCGGGACACAGTACAATGCATTTGCTCCCATTCTCCAAGGCTGGTAGGAAGGTTGTCCTGAATGGTCATACGTGAAGATGCTTCTGGGTTTCACTGGTCTGGTGGACCTCCGTAATTGCTGTTCTACCTCTCTCACTGGCTGAGGAACAGGTACAACATATGTCTCAGAATCCTGAGGACTTCCACTCCACAGCATCATCCCTGTGTTGTTCCTCTCCTTCCACAGCTGGGGACAGATCTATCCTTCGTGGTGCGGGCATTGACTCTCCTGTCATCGAAGGGTCAGATGCTTCTGCCTGCCATTCATCCTCAGACTCCAGTGCTTGGTTCAAAGGCTGATATGCTGGAGCCACAGCCCTCAGCTTGCTGTGAAGTTCACGTTGAGGTGAATGGTGTCTGACAGCGTTTCTTTCATACACAGGCAAAGGTCTGAGGTTGTATGAGCACTCTCCCTCATCACAGGAGGTGCTGGAATTTGACTTGGTGGCTTCTCTGGGCTGAACATGATGTCTTTGTCTTTGTGGCTTCTTCTCCACACCAGTATCACGTTCCTCATGGCTGACTGGCAAGTCACTGACCGGCAAGAGGAGGTTGCGGTGGAGAACCCGGAGGGTTCGGTCACCTGTTTCTACTTGGACACGATAAACTGGACCGTCTCCTAGCCTCTCGATGACACGGTGGATTTTCCCCTCCCAGTAAGATCTGAGTTTTCCTGGGCCACCTCTCTCAGACAGGTTCCTGACAAGCACACGATCACCTGGATGCAGCAGAACACCCCTGGCACCTTGGTCATAGTGCCTCTTCCCTTTCTTAGAGGACTTCTTGCTGTTTTCTGAGGCAATCCGATATGCCTCCTGCATCCGGGAAGCCCAGGTCTGGGCATACTCCTGCCGTGTCTGTGCTTGCCGATCTGGGTGAAGGTTGAAGATCAGGTCGATGGGGAGCTGTGGATGTCTTCCAAAGAGAAGAAAGAAAGGTGAGTAGCCTGTTGCCTCATGTCTTGTACAGTTGTAGGCGTGGACAATGCTGGGAAGATGGTCTTTCCACTCTGCCTTCTTTTCCTCATGGAGCGTTCTGAGCATCTGGAGCAGCGTTCTATTCAAGCGTTCGACAGGGTTTCCCTGCGGATGGTAAGGAGTAGTTCGGGAGTGAGAAATTCCTGCCAGCTGCTGGAGTCTCTGAAACAGGGTGTTCTCGAACTCCCGGCCCTGGTCATGGTGAAGCTTTTGAGGGTACCCGAAGCGTGGAATGAAATCGTAGAAGATCTTTTCAGCCGCTGTTTTGCCAGTCTTATTTCGAGTTGGGTAGGCCTGAGCCAAACGGGTGAAGTGATCTACTACAACAAGGACGTACTCATAGCCTCCTTTACTGGGATCGAGATGCATATAGTCGACAGAGAGCAGCTCAAAAGGGGCACTGGTTGTGATTGAGCCCATTGGTGCTTTCTCATGGACAGCAGGTCGCTTTTGCTTAATGCATGAGCACTGTCGGATGACGTAGTCTTCAATGTCGCGCTGCATAAAAGGCCAGTAGAACCGCTGCCTTGCGAGGTGGATGACTTTGTCAGCTCCGACATGTCCCATGTCATCATGCAGGTGTTTGAGTACAGTTAACTTTAGTGCTTTGGGAAGGACTAGCTGTTGATTTTGTCCTGACTGCCTGTACAGAATTCCTTTATCCAGTTTGAGCCTGTTCCACTCATGTGTGAGCCGTCGCGTTCCTGATTGTATTGGCCTCTGGTCTTTGTCTCTTGGATTCCATCCGCTCCTTTTTAACTGGATCACCTCACCAATGGATTCATCCGCTTTCTGGGCATCTCTGATGTCCTCTGGGGTGAACATGGGTGTACTCACAGAAGGAGGGTCATCATCAATGGTGGAGATCTGAAGGGCGGCAGCCCAGGGTACATCCTCATCTCTCTCGGCTTTGTTCCCCTGCCAGATAGCAGATACAACCTCAGGTAGCATTATCTCAGAGTACTCCAACAAGTCATCTTGGAGCTTCACTGGATACCTGGACAGGGTGTGAGCGTCAACATTTGCCTTGCCTGGCCTGTACTTGATGGTAAAGTTGAAGTCAGCTAATTCACCAACCCAGCGGTGTCCAACAGCATTCAACTTGGCCGTGCTCAGGACGTAGGTGAGGGGGTTGTTATCTGTATACACAGTGAATGTTGGTGCATAATACAGATAATCACGAAATTTATTGCAGACGGCCCACTTCAGGGCTAGGAACTCAAGCTTACTGGAATGGAGGTGATAATTCTTCTCAGCAGGCGTGAGTGACCTGGAACCATAAGCAATAACCCGGAGTTTACTATCCTGTTCCTGGTAGAGCACAGCCCCCAAACCTTCATTGGATGCATCAGTGTGCAGGACAAATGGCAAATGGAAGTCGGGGTAGGCCAAGATGGGGGGGTTAATCAGCATGTCAACAAGGCGGGACACAACAGCACTGTGTTCAGGGGTCCACTGAACTGGTGTCCTGGATGGTAACTGGCCACTGTTCTTGCCTTTCTGGTTGGACTTTGCTGTAACAGGACTCTTGTTGGAAGCAGCAGGCTGTTCTTGGAGCTTAAACAGTGGTCGGGCTATTCTGGAGAAGTCCTGGATGAATGAGCGATAGTAGCCCAAGAAACCAAGCAGAGCTCGGACCTCTCCCACATTCTTTGGCTGTCTCTCCTTCATATGCAACACCGCTTCCAGGTCTTTGGGGTCTATCTGAACACCTTCACTTGTGACCAGGCGTCCGACATACCTGACTTGGCGTTTGAACAGCTCACACTTTTTCGCGCGCAGCTTCACACCATGCTCTCGTAAGCGACACAGCACTCGTCTCAAGTCCTCAACATGCCCCTGGAATGTCTTGGAAAAGAAAAGGACATCATCCAAATAAGGAGAACAGCATTCATCCCTCAGACCAGCCAGCATGCCTTCCATGCAGCGCTGAAATGCTGCTGGAGCATTGGTGAGGCCAAATGGGAGGCGTGCCCACTCATAAAACCCCCAAGGTGTGCTAAAAGCGGTCAGGTGACGGCAGCTCTCTTCAACAAAGCCTTGGTGGTAGGCACTGCCCTGGTCAAGTATGGAGAACCATGAGTTGCCTCCTAAGTTGTCCAGGAGGTCTTGGATGCGGGGAAGTGGATGACGGTCAGGGATGGTTTTGTTGTTCAGCCCACGGAAGTCAACACAGAGCCGCAAGCTCATGTCCTTTTTTCTCACACAGACCACAGGAGAAGAGTAAGCTGAGGTGGATTTTCTGATCCAACCACGGTCAAGCAAGTTCTGAACGTAGTCTTTCACCTCTCGATACAAGGGCTTTGGGATGGCATTGTAAGACTTTTGGACGGGTGTTTCATCTGTGAGGTTGATTCTAAGTTGTAGGTCAGGAATACAACCAATGTCAGCATCGTCTTTGGCAAACACGTCTGACTCCTTGAACAACATTTCCTTAACTACTCTCTGTTCATCCTCTGCTAGATGTGATACGTCAACAGGAGGGTGCCACTTTTCTTTGATCTGTCTGTCTTGCTCATTGTTCAGGTAGGTCACTGGATCTGTGTTTAGCTGAGCTGAAAAGGTTTGGGCAGCGTCATGCTGCATGCCCTCAGGACTCAGGACAGGTTTCACATCAGCCATTTCCTCAAGGGTGCCGAGAGTGGTTCTCTGGGGCAGATAAATGGCATGTCGGGTTGCATTTTGGATGGGAATTTTAATTCATATTGATGACCCACAAGGAACGTCGACTAGGGCAGGAAACAGTTCTAGACCCTCAGGGCAGGTGTTCTCTATGAGAGGCTGGAACAGCATGGTACGATTCCCTGATAACCCCCTAACCCGGCAAAGTATTTGATAGACTCGACCAGCAGGGATAGTGACACCTTGCCTGCCTATGCGCACCGTACATAATGCCGTCTCGTCACTGGTTGTGATCTGTAGGGCAGAGACTAAAGCCTCAACTGTGTTTTCAGGGACACTCAAAGCATCAGTCAGGATCGCAGTCACATTAAGGGTATTGTCATGGTCGTTGACGATCTCGGCTATAACGTTGCTACCTAACAGGGGACAGTGACAACTCTGACTGACAAGAAGGGGCACTCTAATTATCAAAGACCCATGGCGCTCACTACAAATCTGCAAGTGAACCTCAGCCCATCCATCCAGTGGAACTTGTGTACCATTTGCTGCTGATATTTCAAAGGACTGATCGGCAAAGAGGGACTGAAGTGGTTGGATTTTGACACGGGGTGATGCACTGTCTATCCAGGTTTTGCTGACCATCGTCACCTGAGCACCTGAGTCTAAAAGCATTTCTATAGGCACACCGTTGATGTTGCAAGAGACGGTACAACGTTTCCCTATGAGCTGTGCAATGCGTTTCTTTGGGTCTGATTGGCATGGTGTGGCTGACGGCTTGATCTTAAATGTGGGCTTAACACTGTTTATGATCACTGGCTGCCCTTTTCCTGTGACCGCTTCCCGTTTCCCGATGACCTTCTTTGTAAACAGCCGATGGCTCGGTGTCCTGCCTGGCCACAGATAAAACAATGGGGACAGCCCATGGTTCCGCTTGTTATACAATCCTGGCATCTACCCTTTTTGTCGACTGACAGTAGCTGCGGACGACTAAATGAGGTACTAGGGCCGCCAGACTGTATGCATTCTGCAGTCCTGTCAACGAGGGTCATGTGTCTGGTCAGAGAAGACACTTGTGCAGTCAGTTGTCTAATAGCAGCACGATTAGCCTCTAACTCGGCATCAACTAGAGTCGGTGTATTCATGTCAGTCTGTCCATTACCGTCATGTTGGGCAACACTTACAGTCACTGGTCGAGACTTAGATACAACACCCAGGCGCTTTAACCTCCCCTCTTCCTCAGTCATGGACCTAGTCATCTGTTCTAACAGAAAGTCATCACTAATCTGCTGGTGTGAGAGCGGAGGAACCTCTTTAACCCATTAACTGTTAGATCATCATTGTTAGTTAGCATTTCCCTAAATGTACCTGGTTTAATTACTTTAAGAACTGCTCTAATGATCTCAGCCTCACTAAACCCTTCTTGTAAAGCAGTGTCAATCTGCTTACAAAGACCCTTAAAAGACATGTCAGAACCTGTATCAGATATCTGACCACCGTGCATTTTACACTCTCTGCGTGGAAGCAGAGCAGTAACGTTAGACAACCTTACAACCTGCTCTGTTACAGTGGAGGATAAGCTTGACCGACCATGGTGGACACTGCGGGATCCAGTAACAGTCAGCTGGGCTGGCATCTCTGGATTGTCAGGTGCATGGTTGTCCATTGGTGACGTGTGTGTGTGCATGTCTCCCGCAGCATTCATAAGAATGAATGAATGGTGGAAACACCAACCTCACCAGACCTAGCGTCTGTCAATGTCAGATCATGCAGCAGGTCCTGGAGGGAGAGGAGTTGAGCCATGCCTTCATCTTCCATCGCTTTCCACCTCTCGCTCCTGGTGTAGTCGAGAATGAAGTCGTACAGCTCTGGTTCATTGAAGCTCTCAGTGCTCTCGCTGCCATCTTCGACTGAGCTGGCAACCAACTGCAGTTGACTGGAACTCAGCGCTGGAAGTTTTTTGTTAATCTGGAAGATCAGCATCCGCCGTGGGGTTACGATGGCCATTGTGATGTCTCACTGGTGACTGTCGCTCTCTGGATGACGTTAAACACAACAGCCTTCCCTGAAGCTTGGACACCTGGTCTCACCGTCACAGTGACCGCTCACCCTGCTCTTGAATGCTTGATCCCGGACGAGCCCCCAATTGTTACCGGCACCAGATCTAGGGGAATCTGGGCAGGTACAAAGCCCACAGGCTGGTTTGGGCTGTGGGTAATATGAAGCGGAGAACAACCGTTTTCAATCTTGCTCAAGCGATCAACAGTTTATTAACTCAAGCTTCGTCTCCATGGCAACCCACTATGTCAACAATGCACAGTACCATCTATTGGCATGAAAATAATACAATAGGGTCAATATTATCCGCTATTGCAATTAACAGCTAAAACCAGAAAATGGGTGGGGGGGAACTGTTTTATACCACAAGCCATTTTCTATGCCCGTTACATGTATTCTAGAAGCGGCAAAAACAGTGTTTGTGTAGTCTGAAAACATTGTTTGTGTAGTCTAATCTGCCTGCACAAATGCCGCTGAGGCTGGAGATGAGCGTTGTATGGGGAGAAGCAGTGTAGCAAGATGGAGAAGCAGTTGAGCGGGAGTGCTAAAAGAAAATTGAAACGAAAAAAATAATTGAAGTTAGCCGACAATTTGAAACACGTACCAAAGATAGCCAATTTTTTCTCTCCAAATCAGTGCCCTGTGAGAAAAGGCGATGAAAACGATAAAATCCCTCTTTCACCTGTGGTGGCTGTGGAAACGCCTACCGTTAACGTTAGTGGTGCTAGCACTAGCCGTCAGGCTCCCACCAGTGTGGAAGCTAGCACCGAGCAATGGGACGACAGCCAGCTGAGCAAAGAACAAGAGGATGAACAGCCTCCACATCACAACAAACATGATGAAATTCCAACTGAAGGAGCTGAGACAGCAGGTAGCTCCAGCCCCTGCACCACCTTCACACTACCGTCAGATCCGGCACTTTGGGGACCCCTGACAGAGACGCTGAGGGAGGAAGCCATCCACAGAGGACCCGCTGCCTTCCACAACCGGGCAAGCAGGTACCCAGCATCAGTGAGGGAGTCTGGGCTTGGGTGTCGAACCCGCTCTCTCACGAATGACTTATTTAATTGCCGTCTCCAGAACAATGAAGACGTCCCGAGGGAATGGCTACTTTATTCGCCATCTACTGGCTCTGTCTATTGTCATGCCTGCAAACTCCTGTCACCCCAAACCCAAAAACACGCCTTCATCAGTGGATTTAGCGATTGGAAACACTCTGAGAGGATCGGGGACCATGAAAGAAGTTTTGAACACAGACGGAATATGTTGTCTCTAATACAGAGATCCCAAGTCGGTTGCCGAGTGGATGCTGCACTTGTCCGACAATGTGAGGCAGAACATCGGTACTGGACCGAGGTACTCAGGCGTGTGGTTACTGTCATCAAGTTTTTGGCAGCTAGGGGGTTAGCATTCAGAGGCGACAACGAACTGTTGGGCTCAGTGCATAATGGGAATTATCTTGGGACATTGGAATTCATTGCACATTTCGACCCATTTTTAAAAGAACACCTTGCAAAACTTGGCAACAAGGGGAAAGGTAAGCCATCATATATTTCTTCCACTGTGTGTGATGAATTTATTGCGTTAATGGGTGACAAAGCAAAGCAAGTCATTGCAGATGAAATAAAGCAGGCAAAATATTTCTCTGTTGGTTCATTGGATTTGAGCCCATCCACAGCCACACAGGCCTTAGTTTAGCGGAGACTGTAATTAGCATGGTGCGAAACCTTGGCCTGGACATGGCGAACTGTCGTGGTCAAAGTTATGATAATGCTAGCAACATGTCAGGCAAGTATAACGGACTCCAAGCTCACTTAAAAAAAGTTAACCCACTAATCCACTATACACCGTGTGCCGCCCACTCATTAAACCTTGTTGGTGTTAATACCATTG
The DNA here is from genome assembly GCF_902167405.1 of Gadus morhua. Lineage (NCBI taxonomy): Eukaryota > Metazoa > Chordata > Actinopteri > Gadiformes > Gadidae > Gadus > Gadus morhua. The sequence goes on from NC_044063.1 coordinate 30,514,101, forward strand.
AAGACTGTAGTGCAGATGTCATCTCTTTTTTTGACCTTCTACAGTCTCTTTATGCATTTTGCAGTGCTTCAACTCATCGCTGGAATACAGTTTTTAAAAACGACTTTAGCATTAGCCATACTTTAAAATCCCTCTGCGGTACGAGGTGGAGCTGTAGAGCAGACTCTACGAAAGCTCTTTGCCGAAATTACAGGGCAATTCGAGATTCATTGGCCAAAATATCATCTGACAGTGTCGAAAAAGAGCGATGCAAACGTGAAGCTTCTGCGCTGGTTGCGAAGCTTGATACACTTGAAAGTGTTCTGATGACCATGGTGTGGGACAGAATACTAGGCAGATTTAAAGCAACCAGTGACAAAATCCAAACGAGAGACCTAGATTTAGCAACTGCTGTGCGGCTTTTACAGTCACTGCTCTGCTATGTTGTCAAGTTACAAGACCAGTTTGCAGAGCTGGAAGAATCAGCACGATCTGTCAGTGCTACACAGGATTATCAATATGACATTTCACGTAGGCGAAAAAGGAAGAGATTTGCTGACGAGAGTGACAACGATGAGGAGGTCGTCTTTAGTAATGGCAGTCTAAAATTCAAAGTGGACACATATTATGTGATAATTGACAAACTCACTGCTTGCCTAACCAAACGGATCGGTGCCTACACAGATGTCATGTGTGTGAGCTCTTTGGCGTCTTATTTGACAGGGACTATGTTGAGCGTGATGTGCGCGACCGAGCTGCTAGGCTGACATCCACATATCCTACAGACCTATGTTGAAAAATGGACAGTTGTGAGGCATTTCTTGTTTGAGTTAGTAATATGTGTTTTAATGTGAGTAAATAATTAGGCTAATATGTGTCTATGAATTGATATGATATATATGTGTATATGAATTGATATAATGTATATGTATATGAATTGATATAATATATATATATGTATATGAATTGATATAATATGTGTGTATGAATTCTAGTGTGTTAATTGTTACTGCTGGAATTGGTTATTGGTTGGAATGGTTACTGGAATTAATAAGTGTGTGTTAATGAGAGAAGTTTTAAAAGTAAAGATAGGTCATTAGGCCTCATAATTGTTTGTGTAGTCATGAGTTCAGTCTTTAAGGGAGGCCAGTTGTAAGGTCCATTTGTTTAAATAAAATAATAAGGATATATAGTAGTGAAGTAATCAACATCAAATGTTGAATTGTGATACAATAAACATGATCTTGACTTTGAAATTACATGCAACTGTGTAGCCAATGGTTTATTTTTACTAAAAACACACTAATTGCCTGCTTCATGGCTGGTGATAATTTCACATTTTTGCATTTTTTAAATGTTCTATGGTTTTAAGTTAAGGCCTACCTAGCTGTTTGCTGTCAAGACAATTGAAACATTCAATAAGTACTCCTCAAGCCACCAAGTTCTGATGATAGCGACTTTACGATTGTTTGGTGGCGGCGGGGGGGGGGGGGGGGGCTTGAGCCTTGTTGCCCAGGGCACAGAAAATTGTTAATCCGGCCCTGCACATAGTTGAAAACGTAAAGAAATGTCAAATGGCTTAAATCAAGTTAAGGTATTTGAACAGTCTAAATGGAGTAAACAATGCAAACATGCACACCATTTAAAAAATGTAAAAAATGTTGAAACAAATAAAGAGAAGAGTTAAAGGGGACATATGAAAATAACACTTTTCCTGGGACTTTGGGTGTTATTTTGGGTCTCTGGTGCTCCCACATGAATACAAACTTTGAAAAAAGTCTGTGCATGATTTTTTGAGTGAGATATTCATTTCTGAAACTACCCCGCCTACAGTTACCAAACAAGCAAGTCAGTTTCAGCGCCCCCTCCTACGTAGGAAGGGAGATGACTATTACCGCCCACTTCTCCTCACCCCTCCAATCAGAGCATAGCTAAGATTTTGTGGACCGGCAGGCGAGCAGCTCCGGCGGGGGGAACTCGGCGGCAGACCGGCAGCTCAGATCCGAAAGTACAATGCCTTAACACACTGAAAAGCAGCAGAAAATTGGTCTTCAATGAGGTGACATTAATAGGAGGCCTGTCGAGTGCTCAAACGTAAGCACCACCCCATTTTTTAAGGCTTTAAGAGACACCGATATTGACCCAGTTAACCACATGGACGGTCAATATGGCGACGGCACTAACCCCTTCGCGGCTAGCATGGAGCTAACATTAGCTGCGGACGGAGGTATAGTTCACGGCCAGACGCCGTCGCTCAACCCAGCTTTGCCCCCCATGCCACCGCCATCAAGGTTGACCAACCCATTCCTAACGCCGGTGGGATATAAAGTAAATGGTGAGTCTGAGTACTTTAATCAGCAAACCTTTGACTGTCCCAAACATATGCTAGCCAACCCGGTTGCAGCTTTACCTTACGGTTCGGAAAATAGCCTGCTCAAACGTTTGCCCTACACATGCCGCTTACCAGCTATCTAACCCGTTCATCCCCGTGAATTGTACGGCACAAAAACCCTTTTGCCCCGGCCCACGTTCTGTTCCCCCAGTTCACTTGAACACCTTTTCCATCCTCTATGCCCAAGCCTGTGGAACATTGTGGAGTAATAAGCTATGATGATAACTATGCCCCAGACCGCGACACCTACCAATACGGCCAGTCAGCTGTTAGAAGGGCCAAGTCGGCGCCACGGTCATCACACACAGCGCCAGATGTTGTAACAATGGACAATAGTGACGATGAACATTATGGATATAGAGAGAATTCCAATATTGAAGCCAGGCCATTTGATGGAGCGGGGTCCTGGAAAGACTTTATTCACCGGTTTGAAGGGCAAGGGCAAATCATTGGTCATGTGCAACCATGGCGGTGTAACTGAGATTCAGCCTGAATGGCGCGGCTGGAGCTATCATCCATAAAAATCCCAGATCTGACCGCTGGAGCTACCAGCGGATTGTGGCTGAAATAGAGACTGCCTACGGGCCACGCTCCGAGCATGCAGCAGCCATCGTGAATTGAGACGGCGGGTTAGGGGGCAGAACGAAGCGCTGCACCTCTTAAGGGATGATACCTACGAGAAAGTATCCATCGTGTATGCTGCCCGTACAGAGCTGGAGCAGGACGCCATCAGTGTGGACGCCCAGGTGATGCAAAAACGACTGGAGAAGCAGCTGCGCACCCTGTCCAGATTATATGACATCGCACACAGCTATGAGACCACCAGAAGGGCCGCCAGAACAGTCACACAATTCATGCAGCCTGGCCAACGCAGCTTTGTAAATCAGAGAGCCAGGGCCGCCATGGTACGTGAAAATAACAGCATGCCAGCTTATCTCGAGCCAGTGGGGGTAGCTGTCTGGTCCATCGACTCACCAGAGAGGGCTCCAAGATTTAATAAGCAGTGGCGCCAGAAGAAAGACAAAAATGTCAAAATGCCTATGGGGGATGTTCAGTGCCACAACTGCTCCGGTCTAGGGCATATGCAGAGAAACTGCCCTTCTCCCCGTCAACCCAGACAGCAAGCTCGACTATGGTCACTGTGAGATAACCCTCTGCGGAGGGAAGGTACCTTGTTTTAACCCAAGCCATCAGTCCCGGGTGCACATTGTCAGAGTGGCCAGCACAACAGTGTTGGAATTGGAGTGTGAGTATGTAGTCCCCGGCACCGCCGACCTCTGCCATGCAGCCGGCGGAGACCTGATGCTGAGCCCAACTAAAGGTTTTCATCGAAAAACACCACGTTGTAGTGGCTCACATCATCGTACAGGCGCAGCGGTCCACCAACGTTCCCATTAGAGTCTTCAACCCTGGTGACTTACCTGTCACGTTGAAGAGAGGCGCTATGGCAGGGATCCTACAACCAGCAACGGTGTTAGGGAAGCTGGAGCCCTCGCCCCATCGGCCTCTGAGCCTATTAACTCTGTCTCTGCTTCTTTACCCAGCCACCCGCCGGTCCTGTATAATGAGAGCTGTGCTAGTCTGCCCAAGGGGGACCATGAGAGGTTGGCCCGCCTGCTGCGGTCATACAGTGATGTCTTCTCCATGGGGCCCACTGGCCTTGTGCAGCACGACATCCTCACCACCCCTGGTCCACCTGTGTAGCAGCAACCACGCAGGATGGCTAGAGACAAACAAACTGCAGCAGACCAGCAGGTGCAGCAGAGCCTGGACACTGGTGTGGCCCAACCCAGCAACAGCAGCTGGGCTGCGCCAATCGTTATGGTGAGGAAGAAGGATCAGACTTCGCGGCTATGTGTCGACTACAGGCCCTTAAATGAGAAAACCATTAAAGATGCTTATCCCCTGCCCCGCATCCAGGACACCTTAGACACAGTGTCCACCGCCAGGTACTTCAGCACGCTGGATTTAACATCAGGATACTGGCAGGTGGAAATGACGCCGAGAGCTCGAAAAGCCACTGCTTTCTGCACCCGTAAGGGCCTGTTCGAATGGAATGTGATGCCTTTCGGACTATGCAATGAGCCGGCCACATTCCAGAGGCTCATGGACCGTGTCCTGGCCGGGCTGCAGTGGGAGACCTGTTTGGTGTACCTCGATGATATCATTGTTCTGGGGCGGGACGGCACCGACATGTTGGAACGGCTCAACCAAGTGTTCAATAGACTACGCGCAGCCAACATGAAACTTAAACCTTCAAGTGTTTCCTGTTCCGCGAGCGAGTGGCTTACCTGGGGCACATCGTCTCCGCCAAAGGTGTCGCCACAGACCCCCAAAAGATTCAAAAGGTGACTGAGTGGCCCACACCCCAAAACGTCTCTGAAGTGCGTCAGTTTGTCGGCCTGGCTTCGTACTACCGACGCTTCGTCAAAGATTTCGCCACAGTTGCCAAGCCCCTCCACAAACTCTCCAAAAAGTATGCACATTTTAACTAGACGGATGAATGCCAGGAGGCGTTTGAGCAGCTGGGACCCCGCATACGGCCAGGGGAGAAGCTGCTCGTCCTCTTTTGAACTCAACCCTTCAGCGTCGACCCCGGAGGGTCCGCAGAGCTTGGGGACTGGATTGGTCACTGAGCAATCCAGTCATATTGCCTGAGGTTGGGTGTAGGCGGATTGCTGCCCTCCTCAGAGGAAAAGAGTTCCAGTAAAAATAAATAACAGACAAAAATAAAAATAAAAGAGTTCCAGTATTGTCAAAGCAAAAGAGTTAGAGTATTGACAATAGCAACGATTTCCAGTATTGCGTCATTACAAGTGTGACTTGACTATGTTGAGGTTAAAATGTGAAGTTTTATACGATATGGGTTTTATATAATTGTTTACTATCAACAGTTGGTAATTTCAATACTAATGGGCCTCATCGTTTTGTTAAAGCATCCATGGAATGTTAATTGCTAAGATACTTAATGAGAATGCGTGTGAAATACAATGTGAAAGAAAGAAAAATGAAATGTTTAATAGAAAATATTGCCCTATTTTTGCCCTTAAAATCCTACACCCTTGAGTAACCTTACGCTATTGTTGAGTAGAGTTGTTAAAGTACTAGTCACTTTTTTCCCATTGGATGCATGAGTGTTTATGCCATTTGCTTACATGTACGAAAGAAGGAGTATGCAATATGCTATTATTTACTTTTCACCTAAACTTTCCAATGGAAGAGGACCCCTTCAAGGACTGTGGGAAACACGGGTTATGGTTGGGGATGTTTGTATAATGACTGTCTAATAAATATTTTCCTGTGTACAGTGTAATGATGCTGGAGATATGTTAAGGGTTTAAACATTCTCCAGAGTGAGGGTAGTGTTGCAATCTCTGCCTCCCCTGGCGGCTTGTTGGGAAAATATGTGTGTGACGTAGTAGAACAGGTGTGTTGTGGGTAGTGAAAACAAATGACAGCGTTGGAATCAGTCTGAGTCTACGGTGCGAAGGTGTAATCCATGCTCCAGCCGAAAGCTAGCAAGCAAGTGCCTTTGATGCTCGTGAATGTACCACTGTGAAGGAATAAAACCTAGTTCATTGCTGCAACCAACCAATGCCTCACTGATCGTGCTTCGGCTCTGTTAACCCAGACCACTAGACGCACGTTACCTGCAACGAGCCAAGTTATTAGTATGAGACCAGCTCGCTCCCAACTACGGTTCAGAGCGTGAAAGCTGTGAAGGTAACATTAGCTTTCATAGCCACTTGGGCTGCTATCTAGAACGTGCACACACTCGAGTTTAGCGTAACCCCGGCATAACATATTTAAGCTTTGACTAAATGTACAATGACATTTGACTGAATGTAAAATGAATATAAATGCTGCCTGTTGTCTTTTATTTGTTCTCAGGGTCGGATGGAACGGCAGGCAGAACATCCCCAAAATTAAATTCAAAATGATTTGAAATAAAAATAAATTGATATTTGTTAACGTACAGCTGTCTTGTCTTTTGAATAGGCTTGGGGTCAACATTAGCAAAAGCCACGAGCCAAAATGCAGGTATAATATGAATGTGGCTTGTAGATTTCAGACTCGATTTTGTGGGTTCTATGAAGGGCAAATGAGGACTGCACCATGCAGATCCGCCCTAACGTCCTTGCAACGTTATGGCAACCTTTTTGAGGAAGGTTGCTACAATGTCACCAGTAGGCCTATGTCTTTCGGTTGCTATGACGTCGCCAGGACGTGGCGGTTACGGACGAGCAACATCGCCAAGAAATGTTGCGGCAACTAGTCATGGGTCGTTCACCACCGAATCAGTTCGAATGAACGAATCTTTAAAGGAGACATATTATACCACCAGGTGTGTGTGATTAGCCTTACAAGCCATTTCGAAAATCTGCCCCATATGAAATCGCTAGCGGGCGTGTCCATCAGATCTGTGCTGGATAGATGAGCAACGTTTCCACTAGGTAGGCTAGTAGACTGATCTATCCAGCACAGATCTAGGTGGACAGGAGAGCTCCAGGACTCCCACCGGAGCACCCGGAGTGCTCTAGAACATTCACAGAACACGGCCAAAGGCTGTGTGGGCCTCGCCGATGCATCGACTGTAAACAGAGCGCATGGATTTTATTTATTTTTTTATTTTTTCCAAAGGTCACGTAAATAAAATATACAAACAGAGCTTTTTCTCCCCGCAACCTTATATTGATTGAGTCTAAAACATTCTCATCGATTCAGCCGATGAGAGCAGGTAGCAATCAAGTTGCCATGGCCCATGGGTAAACCAATGATTAGGCACCACCACACAAGTTAACGAAAGATCGCTGTAGGCTTCAATATCATGCAAGCACTTATTTTTATTTTGTCCTACATCACAATTGCATGCTTTAATAAAGCATTGTTTTCGTTTGGTTTAGTTGCTAACGTGCTTCACTGCTTAATAACTCTACTTGGAAGACGCCATTTAATACTGCACCCCATTATGTATTAAGGGTATTTATGAAAAAAGGCTTTATTTATGAAACCAACAGGGGGTGCTGAAGCTCATTATTTGTACCACTTAGCTAGAAAACCAAACAGCACTCCCTTTCAAACTATCTATGCAGGTTATGTCCAATGAAGAAACAGAAATGGGACCATGTAATCAAGAATATAAATGTAGACACTAAACACAATAAATATACTGGATGGCAACCAGGGGGGTATACCACGAACCTTGCTGAACATACCCAGGCTTTCTTGGGAAAACCTGGCTCGACAGAGCCGCAACTCGCAATCAGAGTTAAATGGTACCACGACGCTCACTTTAGATTCAATTAGTTGAACCAGGTTTTCCGCTTTAGGTTCAATGCGCGTTCACATAAAAGGGGCGTTTCTCGCGTCATTTGACTCCCCCTTATGCTAAATAAATCGCGCGAGAGCGGTGTATTTCATCCAAGGCGAGCAGTGTATTATAATGAACTCCTACGAGAAATTCAAAGTTCAAATCACAGCCACGGGGAACACGGTCGCCCATAATATGGCTAGGGTGGCGTGCTGGCAAAAAATAGCCGACCGTGTTAATTCGTAAGTGAAAAGATTCTGCATATTGTCTAAAAAAGATTATGTATCATCATCCCTTTTACCCCCATATATGTGGGGCCCCATGTTTGCTCCTATGAACATGGGGCCAAGTCAAAAATAAATATAAAAATATTATTCAATGTGGTAAGTTGTAAGCACCCATTTGAATAATTTCAGGTGAATCTAGCCTATGATTTGGTTTTCCGACTATGGAGGTGATTTTTCTTAATAATTCTCACAGCTATAATATGAATTTGTAGAATAAAAAATGCCTAGGCCTATTTGTGTCACTGACATAGCGGTTATATAAGGGATAATGGACAACACGGCACTTGACCATATGTACGTTAAACGTGCGGGGTCACTTTCGAACTTGAAACACAGACACACTGCGCAACACTAGCCGCGTTTACATGGCACATCTGATCCGCATAGATTTCTATGCGGAATAGATCTGTTCCTAAAATGTGATCCCCTACTGTATGCATGGCAGTAACAAAAGCGTCCGTTATGTCTCTCGCGCACACCTGACACATCTCTGGACCGGCGGCGACATAATGGACGTCCTATCGCTATTTGGCATTGTGAATTTGATTTTAATGAAAGCACAGCAGGAGAGAGCTTTTCTCTGCCTGCTCCTTCAATTAAGAAGGAGGACAGCACAGCTACGTCCGATCTTTATATTTACCCTCACCTCCGCCGCAAACAAGAGGAATTTGAATGCGAGTCCGCAGCCAAGACTGGTGGGAGAGAGTGGTCTTTCTAAATTAAGAAGTATTTTAACGTTCAGCCTGCAAAAGTACTACTGTAGTAGTAGCCTACTCATTTACAGTTATCTCGGACGCGCGCGGACACTACGATACGCGAACATGTCATTAATAAACACCCATGTCCCGTCGCTTAGCAACCGGACACGCTTACCGGACTACTTACGTTACGAACAAAGACGTGAATCAGGCAATAAATCCACTTTCCTTGACAGCGGTCAAGTTCAGTGTGCATAAAAGTACCAACGGAGCTCAGTGGACCAATTGCGAACTACTGCAGCTGCTCTAAATTAAACCCCAATTTGTTCGGAATAAGTGTATACATGTCGATTAAAACGGACTACACCACCTCTTCTATTCGACATAGAATTCTATGCCGAACAGATAATTGTATTCCGAATGAGGCGTATATATGATCATTTTCTATTCCGCATAGAAATCTATGCGGATCAGATGTGTCCATGTAAACGCGGCTAGTAAGTGCATGGCTTCTTTGTGTAGCATTGACTACATACAGGGCCGGATTAACAATTTTCTGTGCCCTGGGCAACAAGGCTCAAGGCCTCCATAGAAGATTACTCAGTGGCCTTCCTTCTAGACTTTAAATATGCAAACTGGTGCACAATATCTTCAAAATCAATTCCCTCAACAACTTCATTTTCTATGGACAGTAAAGAAAGGGCAGAAAGTCTTGCCTGTGTCATAGTGGTTCTTAATGCATTTTTAACTCGTTTTAAAACAGAAAAAGACCTCTCACCCTCACAATTTGAGACGGGCAGAGTTAAAAACATTTTAAGCGCAACATATATATTTGGGAATGTTGTTTTAAGGCCATTTGTTTCAAGAATCTGCAATATTTTAACAGGGGAAGTCTCACTCGGCACAAAGTGTGTGAACTGCATGAGCTCGTCTGCTAAGGACGCATCTAGGTCTGTAGGATATGTGGATGTCAGCCTAGCAGCTCGGTCGCGCACATCACGCTCAACATAGTCCCTGTCAAATAAGACGCCAAAGAGCTCACACACATGACATCTGTGTAGGCACCGATCCGTTTGGTTAGGCAAGCAGTGAGTTTGTCAATTATCACATAATATGTGTCCACTTTGAATTTTAGACTGCCATTACTAAAGACGACCTCCTCATCGTTGTCACTCTCGTCAGCAAATCTCTTCCTTTTTCGCCTACGTGAAATGTCATATTGATAATCCTGTGTAGCACTGACAGATCGTGCTGATTCTTCCAGCTCTGCAAACTGGTCTCGTAACTTGACAACATAGCAGAGCAGTGACTGTAAAAGCCGCACAGCAGTTGCTAAATCTAGGTCTCTCGTTTGGATTTTGTCACTGGTTGCTTTAAATCTGTCTAGTATTCTGTCCCACACCATGGTCATCAGAACACTTTCAAGTGTATCAAGCTTCGCAACCAGCGCAGAAGCTTCACGTTTGCATCGCTCTTTTTCGACACTGTCAGATGATATTTTGGCCAATGAATCTCGAATTGCCCTGTAATTTCGGCAAAGAGCTTTCGTAGAGTCTGCTCTACAGCTCCACCTCGTACCGCAGAGGGATTTTAAAGTATGGCTAATGCTAAAGTCGTTTTTAAAAACTGTATTCCAGCGATGAGTTGAAGCACTGCAAAATGCATAAAGAGACTGTAGAAGGTCAAAAAAAGAGATGACATCTGCACTACAGTCTTCAATGGTATTAACACCAACAAGGTTTAATGAGTGGGCGGCACACGGTGTATAGTGGATTAGTGGGTTAACTTTTTTTAAGTGAGCTTGGAGTCCGTTATACTTGCCTGACATGTTGCTAGCATTATCATAACTTTGACCACGACAGTTCGCCATGTCCAGGCCAAGGTTTCGCACCATGCTAATTACAGTCTCCGCTAAACTAAGGCCTGTGTGGCTGTGGATGGGCTCAAATCCAATGAACCAACAGAGAAATATTTTGCCTGCTTTATTTCATCTGCAATGACTTGCTTTGCTTTGTCACCCATTAACGCAATAAATTCATCACACACAGTGGAAGAAATATATGATGGCTTACCTTTCCCCTTGTTGCCATGTTTTGCAAGGTGTTCTTTTAAAAATGGGTCGAAATGTGCAATGACTTCCAATGTCCCAAGATAATTCCCATTATGCACTGAGCCCAACAGTTCGTTGTCGCCTCTGAATGCTAGCCCCATAGCTGCCAAAAACTTGATGACAGTAACCACACACCTGAGTACCTCGGTCCAGTACCGATGTTCTGCCTCACATTGTCGGACAAGTGCAGCATCCACTCGGCAACCGACTTGGGATCTCTGTATTAGAGACAACATATTCCGTCTGTGTTCAAAACTTCTTTCATGGTCCCCGATCCTCTCAGAGTGTTTCCAATCGCTAAATCCACTGATGAAGGCGTGTTTTTGGGTTTGGGGTGACAGGAGTTTGCAGGCATGACAATAGACAGAGCCAGTAGATGGCGAATAAAGTAGCCATTCCCTCGGGACGTCTTCATTGTTCTGGAGACGGCAATTAAATAAGTCATTCGTGAGAGAGCGGGTTCGACACCCAAGCCCAGACTCCCTCACTGATGCTGGGTACCTGCTTGCCCGGTTGTGGAAGGCAGCGGGTCCTCTGTGGATGGCTTCCTCCCTCAGCGTCTCTGTCAGGGGTCCCCAAAGTGCCGGATCTGACGGTAGTGTGAAGGTGGTGCAGGGGCTGGAGCTACCTGCTGTCTCAGCTCCTTCAGTTGGACTTTCATCATGTTTGTTGTGATGTGGAGGCTGTTCATCCTCTTGTTCTTTGCTCAGCTGGCTGTCGTCCCATTGCTCGGTGCTAGCTTCCACACTGGTGGGAGCCTGACGGCTAGTGCTAGCACCACTAACGTTAACGGTAGGCGTTTCCACAGCCACCACAGGTGAAAGAGGTATTTTATCGTTTTCATCGCCTTTTCTCACAGGGCACTGATTTGGAGAGAAAAATTTGGCTATCTTTGGTACGTGTTTCAAATTGTCGGCTAACTTCAATTATTTTTTTCTTTTCAATTTTCTTTTAGCACTCCCGCTCAACTGCTTCTCCATCTTGCTACACTGCTTCTCCCCATACAACGCTCATCTCCAGCCTCAGCGGCATTTGTGCAGGCAGACTAGACTACACAAACAATGTTTTCAGACTACACAAACACTGTTTTTGCCGCTTCTAGAATACACAAACACAGTTTTTTTTATATTTTGATCGAACGAGTTGCAATAAAGTGCTCACATCAAGGAAAGTGAGGACTGCGTTCATAACGTGATATTTGTCAACAACGTTGTCAAGGGCCCCTTTGATGTCACGGGCCTGGGCAAGTGCCCAGTTGCCCTAATGGTTAATCCGGCCTTGACTATGTGGCTTTATCAAAACACATTTCAAACTCACTTTGCACTAAAGCACTTTTCTGCAGGAAATGCATTTTCTAGTTCTTATGTTATTGAGTTTGAACTTTTTAGCATTTGGATAGTTGATCAATGTATTAATCCTGCAGTGTACAGTATGTGTATTTTATGGTGTGTTCCTCAATCCTCGGACGCCAGACTTCCGAGTCGAAAGTTGAAGATCTCCCAGCTCTCTTGCGGCATTTCTCGGAGGCAAGCCCCCTTTTGTCTTCATCTTTTGGAAATCTGAGAGTATAACGAGAGCAGTGATGACGCTCTCCTCAAAATGACTGCGCCCGTGAAGAGATTTTTCTTTTGTTTTATTTGTACCACGTTGGTCATGTTATTGTAGATTTTCAATGATCTTTCCTTCTTTATTCTGGTCACCAATTTATGCATTGCAAGGGCCTGCTGTGCGTGCAATACAATGTAAAGTTGTGTTGTTTGTTTTCGGGCTGGTTTGCTAAAGATTTTACAATTGACCGCCAGTGCTGCATTCACTGTGCGAGTGAGCCTTCTGCCGGTGTCAGTGCCCTCTTGTGGCAGGGAGCGTTGCTTCCACCTGTTTGTAGACTGCTAGGGGGCACATTTTTATTGCTGGTGTAAACATTACGTTTGTGCCTTTGACAGTGGGCCGTCAAAAGCCGTCCGCGACGGACATACCCCTTTGCTGTGGAAGAGGAGCGTGCATCTGGCAGACACGCTTACCCTCTCCCGGCAGCGAGCTAGGTGGACTGCTTAGGCCTCTGGCCACTTGTAGAAGCAAGTAACCACTGTTTGGAAACAGGTTGGTTAAAGATAGTTGTTTGGCGACAAGCCTGTCGACAACCGCTTAGTAGGCACTAGCGCCCGGCGAGCGAGTAGTCAGCTCACTCTTTGGACAGTTAGTATAGAACCTTGGCACTCAGCAGTATCGTCGATGGTTAATCTGGGTGAGAAGAGGTAGTTGGATGACGCCATACGCACGGTCAGATAATTAGATAGGGGGCTGGCCTTAGTAGCTTACATCAGACGTGGCTAGCCAATCATGGCTGCCGTAGTGACAAAGTGCTTCTGAGGGATACGCGGGGAGGCGTACCCCATATGTGAGATACCTCACGAATGCTTGGAAGAGTACCCTTGGATTCCCTCCGCTTCCACGTGTCCGCAAGGATCCGCCTTTTACCGTCCAGTACGCATAGCAAGTGCGCAGACTACTCATGCTCCAGGACACAAAGATGTTTCTTTTGAAGTGAACATGTGCCAGGAGATCTGCCCTTACCCAAATGTTCAGTTTTTTTTAAGGAATATAAGGACACACAAGGGGTGTTGTACTCCTGGAAGAAGTTAGGATCAGGAAACACGCATTAGTGGAAGCAGACTGAAGTGGATACTCTGAGGGTCCGGAGTCGGACTGACGTGACCATCCGCAGCAGTCCACGGACGCGCATTGCGGACGTAGGTCGGAGGCTGTGATGTAGTCATCCACCCGGTTTCACGGACCCGCAGACACACCATGTGTGGACACACATAGCAAGCGAACTAAAGAATCAAACTAAGTAGATGCCTGTTGGAATAGATGTTGTGCGAGGGGATACGCCGTTGGCCCATTTATATAATTCGTCCATTAAACATATGAAGACTGCCAAAGGGCCTTGAACTGCCTCCAACCGGCAGGCAGGGAGGGAACGAAGGACCCAGACTGAACCATGTTGCAGGGCATCAATTAAAGGCCTAAATATCAAGTTGATTAAAATCTGATAAACTAGACATTTCAGTCTTGCTATGTATTTGTATCAACTATTGATATCACGTCAGTAGTCCCTCTCGTAGCCAGGCAGATAGGTGTTCTAGGGAAACGGTATGAAATGCCACAGTATGTTTTAGAAAAGGCAGAAGAATGTGGTCTAGTCATAAAAGACACCTCAGCCCTCAGACTACTATTTAATGCTCAGAGGGCAGGAATGGTACTACATCTCAAAATATGCAGGGCCAAAATTCACCTTTGAAAAAATGGAGGAAATGTGTGAAATCAAATTAAATAATTTTTTTATACTTTCATTTCTATTTAGCTCCACATCCAATTCAAACAATTTTCCAACACTTTTATTTCCGTTTTCTTTATTCCCTGATATTGTGTTGCAGAAATGAATATATCTGATAGAAAGTACAATCTTCATGTGATTACCATTGATTGAAATGCCGGCGGCCTCGTTTTTGAGCTATCAAAATACTGAAAAAGACTGCTAAAGAGAATTATTTGTCTGTCTCAGCTGAAAGGTTATAGTTCTTAAGGAGCAGGTCCAAACATCATCCAAACCTCTCATTAAGATCACAGCAATTACAGAAATAAATATATTCATATATACATAGATGTGGAAATAAATGTTTAGGGGAATAAATATGGGAATAAAATATATCCATACAGAAAAAAAACAAGAAAAATACAGAAATACAGAAATAATTATAATAATACAGCTAATGTACATTGAAAGTTACTTCATTATTTATTGTGTGTGGTTCACTCCATAAGAATAAGCAATGAAAGAGAAAATGCTGGTTAACACTTTGTTGCAATAGAGATCTGCGGACAGTCTAGTTCTGAATGTTCCTCTGGATGGGAGGTTGTTGTTCTCCAGGAGCCAGGAGTCTACAGGTTCAAACAGCAGCAGCCATGAATCCCTGTTGGGATTCAACACCCAAGAATCAAGGAAAGAGTTTGGTTGAAATGGCAGCAGAAACACACACTGAAAATTAAGCCGCGCTAAACTCAAAGAAAATAATGACTGTATTCTACATCTTCGTATTCCTGAATTTATGCCAATGTGTAGTTAGGAGCACTCAGAGAAAGAGGAAGGAATGCAAGGACCGGAATAGCTGCTTAATGCATCGACTACATTCATATGTTCTAATATGGTCTAATCCTATTTTAAACTGTAAACAACAAGATAAAAAGCCGTTTCAAAAGTAAAAAGGTAATTACTTAGAAAGATCAAGACTTGTGTTGTTCACTCTCCTCCGGGATGTCCACTCTTCTAGACTGGCCGTCCTCCTCTGGAACAGAGAACATGTGTGAGCAGAGAGGAACCACAGGTTGTACAGCTTTGCTTTTATGATGCCTCTCTTCCTTATTAGAAGTCCCTTCAGCAAAGGTCATGTGGGGATCGTTAAAGATCCCACATCATGCTTTTTTAAGAGTCAATATTGCATTTGGGGGTACTACTTGAATAGGGTTACATGCTTGTATGTTATAAACACCCTTTATTAACCTCACAGATTTCTGCAAAACCAGTTTCAGCATCTTTCAAAAGTGGTCAGATTTGAATCATGTCGTATTAAGGCCCCCCTTCCGAGTAGCCCAGTCTGTTGTGATTTGTCAGCTAACGCCCTCTGTTGCGATTGATTGAAAGTTTTGCACGCGTGTCGAGTTCACACCCCAGGGAAGTTGTAAACAATGTGACTTCTGCACTTCAGCAACTGCAAGTCTGATGTCACGCTGTTACGGAAGTAAAGTTTGCCTCGGACATACCGTCATAACAGTCTAAAAGCAAAGGGAAAAGTTGAAAAAAGCATGATATCACCCCTTTAAATTAGGTGAGGTACAGACCAATCCCCCAGGAACAGTGCATACTTCCGCAATCCACCAGTGCTCAGCGGCCGAGCCTGGTATTGCAGCTGTTTAAGCTGGCTGTGGACGGGTCCCTCGATTCATAGAGCCCAGAAGTAGATATCTCTGTTCACTCCAATACAAGTGGGGAACAGGAATGTGTCTCCGCAAAAAATGACTGGATATCAATCAAAGGCTCATAATTAACTTCATGCCATGTACTAAAATTGTTTTAGTTTTCTCTTTTCAAAACGCCACCTCAAGCGTTTTATTAGCCGTTATGTTATTGTTTTTTGCTGGAGAAGGAGGGGTTGGCAGCTGAAAGGAGTCGTAGTCAAACAAATGTTGTTTCGGCCCAGCATTCGAGAGGGCCTAGTGCACGGCTCCGTTAACTTCTCGTGTCCAAGGTTTTTTCCTTTTACTTAACATGAATGACGTCGATGGTTTTAAGGCATTGTGGTGACTTTTTATCACTAAAAGTGTTTTAGTGATAAAGGGATGGTTCAGCTGCTGCTCAATGACTCTCACGTTCCTCTGCTTGAGATCACTGCGATTCACCATTTATGGATCCATTTATTCAAAAGATCCAAAGACAAATAACGGGTGCATTACGGTATCATTTTTATAACATTGTTAATAGTCTAATAAACATTTCAGTTGCGTTAGTATTTAATTTTTTTTTTTAACGATGTTGGTGTATTACAATTATTTATGTGGGTACTCCGACCACATTGCTGATCGATATGTTACCATTTATTTGTATATAAATTATTGATTGCATTTTTAGTAAATAGTTGGAAGGAATCTGTTTCTTAAGCAATAACAGTCTGATACATCCAGTCTGAAGAACAGCACACATCCTTTTCTTTGAATCAATCCAAATGTGCACCTTTATATACGTAATGTTTCACATCCATTTCTGATTAAAATAATCTGTGGCTTCATCGATAAGCCGGCTTGGTGAGCCGGACGTTGTTCTGAACGCTCCCTCTACGGCCGCGCTGCCCCAACAACGGCACCCCTCTACTGTGATGTATTTTCTGTTTCACCCCAACCACAAAAAAACGAAAGGAATGGCATGCAAAGCACCAGTTTGATAGTCTTTACCCAACCATGCTTGTGTCCAGGGTCAGCTCCTCTCTGGACTATAATTATGCTAGAATTGGCACATTGCTGATCAGATTTTTGTTAAAAGGAGCATTCCTTTATTTATTACTATATGTGTGCTTGTGGTTTAAAGACAAGGCTCCACAGCAACTCTGAAACAATCTTGATTTTGCACCTTTCCTGTCTTTATTGCATTATCAACTACACCCCCTTCAAGGACAACGGCAGCCTCCGACTGGCAGGTCTGAGAGCAGGGCATCCAGCGGTAGACTTAACCCTCACAATTGTAAGATATATCCTCCGCCATCATGTTTTGCCAACCACTAGATTGAGAAAAGCCAAAGGGCTATTCCACTTCGTCTACTATAGTTTTGCTTGTTCTTGTGGTGTTCTCATTACAAATAGAAGATCTTGTAAAGCTGAACCTTACCACAGGGGTTTCCCTCCACAGCATCCAGGAGATTGGCCGTTGAGTTCGCTGTGACAAGACTGGAAACATGCTAAGAAAGACAACGCTTTCTAACTAACATGGGAATCATCATATTTAACAACATTCATGTGATGTTTCAAATATTGGAAGTAAATTAAAGCATTTATGTCGTCACTACATTCCAGCATTAACCATTTTACATAATGGTCCCATTTTACATAAAGTGCAGGAGCCACTAGGCTTAACTTCCACGTTATTGTTTGGATTAATGTTTAGGAGTACATTTGTACTACAAAAATGATTACGTAAATAGTTTAATATGTAAGAGCCAATGCGCTTGGAGCAGTATAGTGGCCAATGGTGAAAACGTTTTGATTATCTATTGTTTTTTGATATAAATAATAGTTTATTCTCTACATAATTATTGCGGAAATATATTTACAGACAGAAATGAGAAACAGAAGAGTCATGTCCAGCCTTATGCAGGAAGGACACCAAGACCCCCCCTGACCCCTGCAGACACCGGGACCCAAGTGGTGCTGGGCTTGTATGTTGATATTATTAATTATAATAAAACACGTTCATATGATTCGACTTGAAGGATACGAATGGTGTTTCAGCAGTGTCCTCCGTTTAGACTTTTTCCGCTTAGTCTTTTCTGAGAAGGTTCTGGCAATTTCAAACAGCTTCTTTCTTGTGGCTACACAAGAGAAAAGAGGACAACGGTCAGCACATTTCAAAATGTAAACGGTCCAAAGTCATCATAAAAAGTTGAGGCACATTACATTTGCCCATGTGTTTGAGTTTGTCCTGGAACAGGGCCTCATCCGATTCCCCGGGGTTGGAAGGACAATGCTCCCCTGGGTAAAAAGAATGAACATGTTGTGAGGAAGTCCCTCAACCTGTCACGGTTCACGGTTTCCCAGAAAGCTTGATTAAGATCTACCTGCAGAATTCTCCAGGCTAGATGAATGATTGGACTTCAACTTCTTTGATTCATACTTCAAGCGATCTACAAAAACAGAAGAGGTGTTAGGAACACTGTTTACCAGTGGTGAGGAGGGAAAGTCACACAATACATTTACATTTAGGGCATTTAGCAGACACTGTTAACCAAAGTGACTTAAAGGACCGAACGGTTAATACACACATTGACACACCGACGGTGGAGTCAACCACGCACGGGGACAGCAAGCTCGTCAGGAGTAGTTAGGCTTAAGTGTCTTGCTCAGGGACACCTCGACAAACGGAGTTAACCTGCTCTACCTCCTGAGCTAAACCGACCCCTAACCAACACACTAACTAACCAACAACCAACACAGCAAAGCATCGACCCCACGGCATGGGATTCATCGCAGAGCCAGAAGATACAACTCAAGGAAACCTTCATGGAGATACCTGCTCCAGATACATCCTGAACCCGATCCGATATTCAAAGTGTATTTCTAATTATAAGTGTTATACAATATTTTTCAATAGTAGCGCTATTCGATTATTGTATAATTGAGTTAAATAGGAGGACTCACAGACCAAAGGGATGGCCAACAGGATCTAAAATTGTCATTAACAATAAGCATTTTTACACTGCCAAGCAGGTACGGTCGCAACTTGGCACACCCTGAAATCTTACTGTCTTGCCTGTGTACAACCGAGGAAAATCCGCCTTCGTCAAGGAGCTGGCTTTCTTGGTTCATTGGAGTAGGTGGGACTACGCACCGAGAGTAGACCTCTTTTGAATAATATGCTTACTCTGAATGTTTTTCTATTTATTCAAGCCACTCACATGCACTAATGAGTAGACGACATCTAAGTGTAGGCTATTTAGTGCAAAAACTCCAACATATTCTTTATTTTGCTGGCCACATGTTGTTTATCGTGACAAAAGCCTCGTAAGGAAAGATCCTCTGCGTCTTTCTCGTAGATAACACCAGCTTTCAACGTGTTTGTTAAATACGACTGCATCACCTTCTCTCCCATGATGGTCCACAGTTTGCGGATTTTACCGTCTCTCCAGTTAGAACTAATCATGTTGATATCGCTGCGTTGTTTCTGTTGTAGAGACAAGGCAGCAACACATCTATCCAAGTCCCGGCCCTGGAACCACAAAGCCGTCTAATCGGATTTACATGAAAATTAAACCCCCCCAATATGTGTAGGGTCCGAGGGGGTAAATTGGGGTGCGAAATCAAACGCGCGGACCATGCCGGGGAAAAGCCGGCATAGACGGGCATATTTGGCAGTTTAAAAATGTTAGATAACTGTGCACCCCACTAGCTTCCACTCAGCTGTAGTTTTTAACTCTATAAAACAGAGGTAGGGACGTTAAAAGGCCAAAGCAGTAGAGGCAATAGTAAAGTCAGTTAGGTTTACTGTTTCTCTACTAGCCTGGCTAGTAGGAAAAATAATCCAGATTCACCCTGTTGAAAACATACCTCTTTCCAGAGCAATAAGGAAATCGTGGTTTCGCTGCAACTCCCTCATGAATTCCTCATTCTGCAGGAACATGGCAATGCGCTCATCTTCCAGGTACTGTTTCAGCTTCCCCTCTGGTTCAGTAGCTGCCCCTCTTGACCCTGAGGCACTGCCGGTTCCCCCAGTGGCCGGCGCGGAGCGGGCCCGGGTCGTCTGTTGGCTCTCAGAGATGACGGGGTTCGGCTGGGATGGCCAGAGGTTAAACGGTCATGGAGAAATATAGAAATACACCTCATGGCTCGCATCAGAGTACCATCACATTTCTTTAACAACTTGTTCACTTAAGATCAAGCTGGAAAGAGATCCTTGCTTACTTTAATGTGTTCTAGTTGTTGGGGCAAGATGCGTAGGAAGTCTTCTGGGAGGTTCCCTAAAAGCGGAGGATTCCAGTGCCGGTAGCTTCCCACCTGGCAACGAGTAGACGGCTGGGCTTCAAACCTATAAATCATATGAGGAGAAGGGATACAGCCATATCATGTTTGAAGCCAATAGCCAAACAACCCAACAATCACATGAGGAGAAGGGATACAGCTATACCATAAATGAAACCAATAGCCAAACCCCCACCCCTTCTCATCCATTCATTTTATGATGAGATGGCCAGAGGAAGGACCGTGACATGGTACATGCTCAGGACAGTGAGATGGTACATGTTACACGTTCAGGACAGTGACATGGTACACGTTACATGTTCAGGACAGGGATATGGTGCACGTTACATGTTTAGGACAGTGACATGGTACATGCCAAGGAGAGTGACATTGTACACGTTCAGCACAGTGACATGGTACACGTTCAGGACAGTGACAAGTTAAACGTTGAGGACAGTGTCTTGGTACACGTTGAGGACAGTGACATGGTACACGTGGAGGACAGTGACATGGTACCCGTTAAAGAAAGTGACATGGCACACCTTCAGGACAGTGACATGGTACAAGTTCAGGACAGTGACATGGTACAAGTTCAGGACAGTGACATGGTACACGTGGAGGACAGTGACATGGTACCCGTTAAAGACAGTGACATGGTACACCTTCAGGACAGTGACATGGTACTGTGGTAGAAATTAATGATTATATTCTATGGTAAACTATGATTATTATTAGGCCTGTATATCTAATGGTAGAAAACATTTAAGGTGTCTCTGGATTCTGATCCAGAGCTTGGAGCCTGGGAGTCTGAGGTTAGAACAGATGATGGAACCCCAAATAGGAGCAGGAAGCTACGGGGTTAAGGCGTGCTGACCTCAGACTAGTATCTTGGGCTATCTTTGTTGACCATTTGCTGACCATTCAGGTTAAGACGGATTTATGACTGAATGGAGGCGGACACCTCAAGGAGAAACTACTCTGTTTGTGTGTATAAAAAGACGCTGGAGTTTGTGAACCGCCAGTGACTTTGCAAACCCACTCGGCTGTTATCGTTGTTGTTGCTTTTAAACGATAAAGTCTATTGTCAATACTTGCTCCGGACCCCTCGGTTTCTTTTACTCTCTCTTAAATTAGTCGAAGTGTTTTATATCTCGGTTAAAATCTACCACAGTACAAGTTCAGGACAGTGACATGTTACATGTGCCATGTAACTGTCCTGAACATTTACCATGTCACTGTCATTGACATGGGTAGCTGGGCCCAGGAGGTCAAACCTCATCCATTCGGGTTATAAGCTATGGATACAATCCTGTTAACCGGTAGGTTGAACCAAAAATCAAATTAATGCAAACTAAAATAAATAATTTTCATTTTCACGCTCACACACAACGGTAAATAAAAAGCATTAAAAAGCTGTATTAAAAAAGAAAAGAAAAAAAAAGCTATATGCCACTCCAAAAGTGTATACCTTGGGGGAGGAGCCTGTGGATACTTCCTGTCATGTGCGTGCAGGTCGTATGTTGGAGGAGAGTAGCCGGGGGGCGGTTCCTCGTCTGAACTGTCAGGCTCCAAAGTTCTCTCCAGAATCTAGATAGAGCACATCATTACAATACTTAACATTTGTCACAAGTACGTTAATTCAAATTCAACAGTATTCAGGGCTCCAACTAAAAAAGGTCAAGTTAAACGTCCCTGTTGAGTTAACTTATCTCATTAGTCCACTTGTAACCTTTGAGTAAAATAACTCATATACATCATCATGTGTGTTCTACATCTTCATAGAATTTAATATCCACTATATATCCTAGAATGCATCAAACAATCTTTCATGGAATACCATTGGGAAAAAAACCTATTATTAATTGGGGATTTGAACCATTTGCCTCCATAACCTCAGGCAACGCTCTACCATTTGAGTACAGAGAGACTTTTTTCAATAGGGGAGATGAAAACATATTTTAGAAGAATATCCCAAAACATTCACCATCACTAACTAATATAAATGTTTGAAGCAACAATGTAATAAAGAATCACAAAAGAAAGTTGAGACCTGCATGGTAGGATATGACCAGGAACCTTCCAGCTGGGAGGCAAGTGCTCTCTACTTACTGAGCTATCAACAGACATGCATGTTTCAGGTTGTCCCTGGCACTTACACATTATGGTGACCAATGGGCCACATAATCCAAGTAGAAAACAGGGTTCATGGAATTGTGTGGAAAATAGAGGGAGTAGTTCAATTAGACTTAGTTTGGTTAGAATTGGTTTATTGGCCTCGGAGGAGATGAACATTTAAATGTCTTCAGTTATATAAAAACTGCGGAATATGTAGTGAGGAAGAGGACAATGGTCCCCATGGAGAGGTGGTAGGCCATGAGAAGCTGCATCATTTGAAACTAAGGTTGTGTGAGGATGCGTTAAACGGGACCTGAGAATTAGCCTTTTAAACTAGAAACCTGGACCCGTTGGTTGCACTAGAGACGGCTTGATTGGTCCCCATTTTCAGATTTTTACATTTTGGGCTGATCTCAATCAAGCTGGACATTTTGGCAAGAAGTGAGCCAGGAGAACATGACTAAAGAAGGGTTCAAATTAGGAGGAGCGTTTGGGAGATAAGGCTTCTTCATCCAACACGGCGGCATAATATCTTTGTAGCCGCCAGACCGTTTAGAAACTCTTGATACATTTTCCTATTCCAGTTAACATGCCTATTTTCCTTTCCAAGTGGCGTTTGCGTCCCTGGAGGCCATACAATGACGGATTACCGCATGGGCAAAGTGGGCACATGTTCAGGGCCCTGGCCAAGTGGGGGGCCCTTGATATATATATTTAATTATTTTCTTATTTATTTTTTTTATTAAAAAAAAAATCCAATGGCCAAGACTTTCGTCATAAAAAGATTGGAATGTCTTTGATTTGCAAAATAAATACATCATTAAAAAAGATGAATAACGGGACGTCAATGTCGTAGTGCTTGGTCAACGTTCAATTTCCCAGTCACAATGGAAAAACGTGTGCTAAGCGGGTCTGCATAGCGTAAACGAAAGAAAGAAAAATACACTGAAGTAGGGCTGGGCGATATGGGCCAAAATGAATATCTCGATATTTTTTTTACTATATCTCGATGCACGATATGTATCTCGATATATTTTGAATCTCCTCTAGAGCACATCATAAATGCTCGATTCAACCATGTCTGGCATAATGTTACGTCAGTAATAATTCTAGTATTACTGAAACATAAGTCTGCATGTAGATTACATGAAACAACATATTGTTTAAACTCATTAGTGCTTTCTATTGGAACAATTTAGAACTTGCACATAAGAAAAGGAAAATCACAGCAAGTTAGATTTACCAACACAGCATTTATTCAAACCGTTAATTATTTATTAACAGTTCGAATAATAATTATTATATATACACTGCCAGACGCAGGATCCAGTGCTATTCTTTTTCGAAACCAAATCCTCCGTTTCCATCCTTTTTTCTCTCTCTGGCTGTTCTCACTCACCGGTCTGAGGTACACACACCTACAGCAGCGCGCCTTCCAGACTACGTCACACATGCGCGTCCATGAGTCCATCTCGTGGACTCGCAATGGGCGGGGGGAGTGAGTGTGTTTAGAGAGCCACAGGAAAGAGCGAGAGAAGTTAAACAAACCCCGAGCAGCCCAATCCCTATGAGCTCCCCACGCTACGGCCATCCGGAGGCGCACAGAGCTTTTGGCCGTGATATTATATAAACAATTATATTATATTATATATTATTATATATATAGAGCTCCGGGAGTCGCAAACGGCAACAATCACTTTCTCCTCCATGCTGCAGTTTGACGGTTGAACGCTGGTTGGCTGTAACGTTACACATGTCACTCAGTGACCACGCTGTTGAACGCTGATTGCCTGTCATCACGCGAAATTCGCATCAAAGTTGAAATATTTTAACTCGAGCGAATTTGTCGCGGCACAAATCCTCGTGAACGCGCTCGCCTGTGCACGGCGAAAGTGTGGCGCGAATACATTTTTTTCGCCCGATACGCGTCCCTACGTTCACTTTGTATGAGATCTTGTTCGCGACAGGGGCATTTTATACAGAGAACATCTGGAGAACATCTCGCGATATATCGCATGTATTCGATAGATCGCCCAGCCCTACACTGAAGTACTGCCCTGGTACAACAAATGAAGAGTTTAGATGCAAAAGCCTCCAAGTCTGTCCGACTACTTTTTTTCTAAACCACCTTTTTTATCAGGCTTCTATGCTCAAGTTCTGTCATTTAATTTTAAAGGCAATCATAAGGTTATTATTTAATGAATAAAATTAAAATAATTTCAGATATGACACTTTTTTTAAAAAGGGGAAAGCTAACACAATCAATAATAAATTATACATTTCTAACGCCCGGATTCCACCGCACGCGTTAGGGCCGCGTTACGGCTGCGACTCTGCCCTGCTTGCATTTCCACCGGGCGCGTTACGGCAGCGCAATGCTGCCTTGCGAGCCAGCCGTATTCACGCGAGATCACGCGATAATCCTAAACCTAATGTACTGAACTTCCACTCCCAAAACGACTGCAATTAAATGCCACGCTTTGTCCTTCCGGCCATTGCCCTTAAAAAAAGGATGATTTGGTACATAAATGACTTCATGTTGCTGAACTTCGACAATGATTCTCTCGTCGTCCATGTTGCCGACCCTCTGTGACCCTTTGATTGATTGACTGCTGACCTGGTGCCACCGGTCATGACGCAATAATGTTGATGTGAAGTTGTGATAGGCTACATGAGCATGAGTATTGTGTTTTATTTAGAAAATTGACCGGATGCTCTATGGCTTTTACTTTTTCACTTCCTGCCCTGCTCGATCTGCTCTGTTGAAATTGACGCGGTTCAGCAACAGCTTGCGGCAAAAATAGAAATGCTACGGAATGATAGCGCTGCGTCACCGCGAGCCGCTCCTGGGACGCTGCTGAGACGTTCCGCAGCCGCGCCCGATGGAAATGGTCTCATTGATTAGAGTGGAACCCATCTACTGCGGTGACCGCGGCCAAGACGTGCCACAGCCGTAACGCTGCCGGTGGAATCAGGCCTTAAGGGGGTTTGGGATGTGTAGATGGGGAGGGGGGGGTAAATGTCCATTAGGGGTGTGCCAAATAATCGTCATGACGATGCATCGCGATTCTAATTTTCACGATCTACTGCATCGATTGTTGACGCCAAGAATCTATTATTAATTTAAAAAAATGAATAATTAAAAAAAATGAATAATTAAAATTGCATGAATGGTTGGCGAACATCAAGCATTTCCGGCCGCGCGATACTGCGACAAGTCATTCTTAAACAAAACATGGAGGAGACAGAAGAAATTCGCCCGGCTCCGTCACATTTCAAGTCTGATGTTTGGAAACATTTTGGCTTTAAAAACAAGGACGGTAAAAACGAAATTGATATGACGAACGCAATTTGCAAACACTGTTACATCGCAATGAAATACTGTGGAAACACAACAAACTTAAAAAGGCACACTTGCAGAGGCGCCATCCAGAAAAACAAGAGCCGCCAGCGCCACAACCACTGAACAACGCTAAACAAACAACATTCGATTGCAAGCTAGCCCCAACATCTACACGCGCAAAGAAGATTACAGAGTCAATCACCGAGTTCATTTGCCAGGATTTGCGACCATATAGTGTGGAGGAGAACCGTGGGTTTAAAAAAATGATCAGCACACTGGAGCCTCGCTATGTAATTCCGAGCCGGAAACAGTTCACTGAAGTAATGGTCCCACAGATGTATGGTGAGGTGAAACTACAGGTAAAAGAATCCCTGGACTCCGCCGAATGCATTGCACTTAAGTGCGATGGGTGGACTTCGCGAGCCACGGAGTCATACATCACAATTACATCTCATCATATAAACGAGGGCTGGGAGTTAGTTTCCCATGTATTGCAAACCAGGGCTTTGTTCGAGTCTCACACCGGCACCAACATTGCACAAGTGCTTAGGGCAGCACTCGAAGAATGGGATCTGACTGACAAAGACCCTGCAATAGTGACTGACAACGCATCGAACATGACAATCGCCGCTCAACTGGCAGATATGCCACGTTTCAGGTGTTTTGCTCACACATTAAATTTAGCATCCCAACGTGCCCTGAAACTCCCCGCTGTCAGCAGATTGCTAGGGAGAGTAAGACGGGTGACAACTTTTTTCAGACGCAGCACTGTTGCGTCCCACGTACTGCGTGAGAAGCAAGCTTTGTTGAGCCTCCCTCACCACAAATTGATAACCGACGTCGCCACTCGATGGAACAGCGCGCACAACATGCTGGAGCGCTTTTTAGAGCAACAGCCTGCCATCCACGCTGCGCTCTTGTCTACCGAGGTACGGAAGTCTGAGAAGGAAATCTGCACACTCACCGATTCTGACATAAAAACTGCAGAGGAGGTTGTCGCTACCATGAAACCCATGAAAGTGGCTACACTCGCCGTATCAGAGGAGGGCAGTCCAACGCTATCGATTGTAGCACCACTCCATGCCCAACTCGTCCATGAGCTCCAAGACAAACCGAGTGATTCCACCTTCACACGGGAGCTAAAAACCACAATGTGCCAGGATCTTAACAAGAGATACTTAAACGAAAAGGAAGCTCTGTATAAAGCCTCGGCTCTTGATCCCCGTTTTAAGGCCTTGCCTTTCCTTTCCGAGGATGAGAGGGAAGATGTCTACAATGGAGTAACTGCAGAAGCCACCAGGACCAAGTGGGCATTACAGGTAACATTAACAGCAATACAGTTGAAATGTATTATAGAAATATAAAATATGAACGGATGTATTCACAGTTTATAAAGCATAAATAAGTAATAAATACATATCTTTAACTAAATTCATAAATAAATAAATCCATCATAGGTAAATGCAGTTGTCATTGGAAATGTATTGTGCAAGATAAAATAATTCATCATTCTGAAGATTGTGTTGATTTACTATTTTCTAGCAAAGCACAAGTAGACTTCAGGCAGACCCAATGGAGGACAGCAGCCCAAACCCTGACCAAGAAGACATGCCTGCTGCATCTTCATCAAAAACATCTAAACGTTGTTCTCTAGCTGACCTACTTGGACAAACTTATGCAGCAGGTAAGATAAAAAATATGCTACCACAACATACTGAAAGAAATATTCTTAGTGAGTGTTTCCTAATTTGGGGATGCCCCACAAACACATGCATATGGCATTTAATTATAATGTAATGTAACAAATAACATGGTGATGATTTAATGTACTGAGTAATATAGTGTATATATCTATTTTATTTATGTATTTTTATTATGGCCTTGTCCTCCTATACTGCAGGTCCTGCAAAGAAACTGAAAACTGCTGAAGACCAGGCGAAAGATGAGATGGCAAGATACAAGGAGGAAGCATCCCTGGCACTTAGTGATGATCCTCTTGGCTGGTGGAAAGAACATGAGGGCCAGTATCCTTTTCTGTCTCGAGTAGCTAAAAAACACCTGAGCATTCCAGGTACTAGTGTCCCCTCAGAGAGAGTTTTCTCTACTGCAGGGGACATTATCTCTACCAAAAGAGAACACTGGACCAGCTTCTGTTCCTAAACAAAAACATAAAGCACTAAGAATGGCATTATAGCTGTTATTGCTAGTTCAACACTTGTTCATTTGTTTTTTGAGTGGATACTGGACACTGGACACATGCAGTTGATGCATTTTGCTGCGAGGGATGTTTGCAATATATATATATATATATATATATATTTTTATATAGTTTTATAAAGCCTATTCACTTTTTGTGGCATCAGTTTGTCCTCCTATGTTTATGAAATGATATTGTTGTTATAATGGCAGCTACTTCCAAAAGGGGAAATGTTTGAATGTTTTCATTTCATTGGTTTAAAGGACCACTGAGGCCATGTAAACGGCACTGATTATCCTTATTTTGTTATTTTAAGTTTTATAAATCCTTAGCACTTCTTGTCAGTGTATCCAGTAATAGTCGTTTCAATAAATACAGCTATGTATGAATTGAGTTGCTTTGAGTTATCAATTGAACACACTATCCAGATCATACACAGCCAGTCAGCCACTGGTAATGGCTTAATTTTTTTTTAACAGTGTTCAGTGAAAATTCGCAATGCATCGCAATGCATCGCAATAATTCAAGTATCGCGATGCATCGTGATAGAATCGCATCGTGGCATGTGAATCGTGATACGAATCGAATCGTGACTTCTTTGGCAATACCCACCCCTAATATCCATGTTCCAGACTAATTTTCGAATGAAACCTGCAGTCATGTACTAGTCCCATTCCTCTGCAGACTAGGGCCCGACCGATATTGATTTTTGAGTGCCGATGCCGATGCCGATTATTTTCAGAGAAAAATTACGATTACGATTTAATCGGCCGATTAAAAAAATAAATAATAAAAACAAAAAAAAGCATATAAAACGTAGTTTTTGATACCTTAAATATACTTTGAACACTTTTGACGAATATGTGAATTGAATGCGGAACCTTTGAGTGTTTTAGAATACATTTACAGTCAAAAATGAGTGTAATGTAAAATGTAAAATAAATAACTAACTCCCAATGTGCTGCGCTCGTGAGCAGTGACTAACACGTGCGTGCTGAGCAGTATGGTCTCACCGTTAGAGTCTACAGTATAACAAATTAACATGGCCTGGGACCTAAAGCAAAACAGGCACAACATGCTCAAACAACGCGTCTTGTGTACATTGGTGAGGTGAGCGCGCAGCTGCCTGAGCGAGCGTGCTTTCATGTTGTACGGTAAAATTCAATCTCCTCTTTTTTACTCCAGCTAAAGTTGTTAGTTAGCAAGGCGAGTAGGAGCGCAATCTGCAGGATACTAAGCGCAATAACATTTAAAAAAAAAAAGGATTATGATACTGTGCACAACAATGCCAGGTACCTCAAGTGAACTGGCGCTCATAGGAATGAAGGAAGTGTTTCCTCTTCATTGCCTCTCTTCTCCACGTACTCAATACTGCGGCCAATATAACCTTTTAAAACCTCCATCTCACTCCAGTTGAAGGTAAGTCATGCAACCATTTAAAGGAGGTGCTGTCGGTCAGGTCCAGGCGGTATACATTGAGTGATGTGAGAGGAATGCCTTCACCATGTGTCAGCGATCAAAAACTGGGGGGAAACTGATGGGGAGAACTTTTGTTCTGATTGGCTGACTCTGCATGAGACATCTAGATCCTAGACCAATCGGGGCATCTATTCCCTGATTGGTTCGGGGAATCCATCTGGGCTGTCAATCACATGCACAGCATTATCATAGCTCCGCCCCTGGTTTGTGGATGCTCCAACTCTCCTTGATGGAGAGGTTGAGGGAGCAGAGAGGGAGGAGGGGGCGTTTTCAATGAGGTTGTCTTCTGCGGTCTCGTTTTACAACCTCCAATTAACAAATTAACAAATTAACATTTAAAATAAAAAAATAAAAAAATCGGTTGTAATCGGCGTCTTTTTGGCCGATGCCGATTATTTTCGAAAAGGCTATAATTGGCCGATTAAATCGGCAGGCCGATAAATCGGTCGGGCCCTACTGCAGACACTAAAAAAGGCAAAAGGCCCAAATATATAATACTACCACTACCTCTTCTAATAATAATAACGAAAGTCACAAAGCATAACTTCAATGGCACAAAATGCCAACACATTTATTTTAACATAACAGAAGTCAAATACATTCAAAATATTTGCAGTACACAAAAATATACTAAATGATGATATATGAGGTAGAAATGAATATAAATGCTAAATTTAAAAAATAAAAATTCGAACAATATAAAAAAAATAATGGAAAAAAGTGAAAAGTGGTCAAGTAGATTAATTTCTGATGTTTGGGCATTAGATTCAACTGTAAAAAAGCTAATTACGTTACAAGAGGCTGACAAGAGGTAATGTAACGTGGAACTCAGTCATAAAATGACCATTAGATTCAGTGTAGTGTGTGAACAGTGCAACATTTTCTGATAAAAACTCAGGTATAAAACACGCATTAGATTCAAATATTATAGAATAAAGATTGAAAGAACAGTGCAAAATGTTCTGATATAACCTCTTGTGCAAACACAATATCAGATTAATATAGTAGTAAAATCAAGTATGCGAGAACGTGCAAATTGTTTTGATATTATAAACTCTTGTACAAAAACAATACAAGATTAAAATAGTATAGTGACAAATCAAGTATGTAAGAACAGTGCAAAATGTTCTGATAAAAACAGATGAACTTATTTTCTGATAAATACAATAAAAAGGTTGCATGCCATGCACTAGGTGTGGTGCTATAAGCCGTTAAAAGTCGTTTTGGAAATCAGCCCCATATGACATCACAGCTGGCGTGTCCACCTAAATGTATGACGGATAGATGAGCAATGTTTGCTACAGTCCACTGTGTAGGCTGGTAAACTGATCTATCCAGCACACATCTAGGTGGACATGCCCACCTGTGATGTCATAAGGGTCAGATTTCCCAAACAGCTTGTAACAGCTAATCACACCACACCTGGTGGCATGTCATGGGACCTTTAAGAAGGCATTCATTCATCCTCAAGGTCTTGTTCTATGTCCTTCTCACCAGCACTTGACAGGACATTGTCATAGAAGTCCTGAACGGCTCTTGGCACTCCCAACTCACGCAGCAGCTTCAAAACATCAGTCTTTTTGGCTTCCTTGACGCAGTTCAAATCAGGAAGAGGAGCCGGCTTGAACTGAGACCACTTCTTACCTTGCTTCAGGACAGAGTGCTGAAAAAAAATTCTCCAGCAAGCAAAGGCTTGAATCCAAGTTTGTCACCACAGATTTTCAGCACTCTTGGTTCGCTAATCTTGAAAGATCTCTGCGATGCTGTAAATGTGGCTGC
This sequence comes from Gadus morhua, assembly GCF_902167405.1. Classification (NCBI taxonomy): domain Eukaryota; kingdom Metazoa; phylum Chordata; class Actinopteri; order Gadiformes; family Gadidae; genus Gadus; species Gadus morhua. Next base: position 30,545,070 of record NC_044063.1, read on the forward strand.
TTCTTTTTTTTTTTTTTTTTAAATTGTAGCACTGCCAATCTTTTCCATATTGATGGACATTGCCATGCTTCCGCAGAATGCTGACATATTCCTCTGGCAACAGAATAGTTGGCTGCTTTCTGATGTCCTGCTCCACTCTTCCAAAAACCCGGTCTGCTGGAAGAAAACTGTGCCCTCTTATCGGAAAAAAATATTGAATGTCAAGCTGAGGGTAAAGCTGGGATCTCAGCGCAAACAATATTGCAAGAACATTGATGTTTTTGTTCTTAACATAGCAGGATTCAGAGAAAAGTCGGAGGCTCTGAAACTGGCACAGATCTTCTTGGGCCACTTTGGTGAGGAAATGCTGCAAGGCTGAAGCAAAGGTGTTGCTGTCTTTTGAATTCTCAGATTCCATCCAGGTGTAAAGATTGATATCATGCCGGCTCTGCGGTTCTCCGCGGCCACGGTGACAAACTACCCCGAACACATACAAATAAAGATGCCAGGAGTAGTATGTCTGCCCGATGGCAGACTTGGGAAGCAGCAGGTTCTCCATCACATCAAAACAGATGGTGAACGAGTCTGCCACATCATTTAAAGAATGATAAACTTGACGTGCACGGCGATGGTGGAGTGTGTACATGAGCAGCTTGTCTCGTTTCTCTTCTGGACTGGAGTCAGGGTTGTTGATGGCAATCCTGTGTTTCACACAGGTCGAACAGACATCCTTGGCAGGCTGGCCAAAAGCCAGGTTGAAATCGTACATGAAGATGGAATAGTACAGAGAATAAGACACTTGTCTGTGATTCTGTTCTAAGAACTTCCTCCCAGGTGCACCACGTCGAGCATAGAGACTGGCTCTGCAACTGAATGATTGGATGTGGTCTCCTATCACTTGCTTATTTTCCCTGGAACCACCACGATTCTCTGAGCGCACTTTGCCGTGCTCAAGCCAGTACTTGGCAACATTCTGGACTCTATCCTTCTTCACACCTGAAATGAAAATAAAAAGGAGAATGTAAATGTCTGACACAGAGCTGGGAAAGAATCATGCTTGGAATTAAAAAAAGATAACACATTTTTTAATTCCAAGCATGATTCTTTACATTATGTATTCTCTCTCTCTCTCTCTCTGCAGTAAAATATCTTAAATGAGAATCATGCACAAATACCATGCACTTGGAACATTGTTATGTTGTGATGAAATACAAGATAAATTCCCATTGGAGTAATTCTCTGAAGTAACTGGACTGACTCAATAATAATAACGATGTTAAACGATGTAATGTAATAACGATTTCATAGTTATTACTAGAATTATTATTATTATATACTTATAACGATTTTAATAGAAAATCGTTGTACTTACAGAAAATGCTCAGGAAGGAAGCCTGGCAGACGGGAACTTTGTTTTTTTTTTTCCTTCAAAACCGAGAACTTGATGGAAACATCCCTCTGCCTTCTCTTCTGTTCATCCTCGACTTGAGGTCTCCTCCGTTTGCACGGCGTCGCATCCATATGCGAAAGAATTATGGAGTCTTGTGTCACTTTGTCATCGGTCGAATACAGCTGTCCCTTGATGTGGGCCAAGTCTGTTGGGGTCAATGTTACAGCAGCGCATGACGCATTCTTATGGCTGCAAGCTATGCTGGCGACGGAGCCCTCCCCACTATAACGGCTTTTCTTTGCCATAGAACGAGCAGAACTAACGGGAAGACGTCGCTTTTTTCAGCCGTTAGCTGTCACAAGGACAGGTTTGTCCATTTCGTCGAAATCCATGACCATCAAAATCCAAATCGAATCGCTAAAGAATATATATTTAAAAGTACTTTGTTGTTGATATAGACAGCTGTCAAAAAAGCCGGCTCCTCAGCGCGCCGCCATTTTGAAGTCACATGATTCCATGTTGCGCTGTGATTGGTTCTCGGAACGTAGAGGCTTATGTTGACAAAGGGAAGTGATGTTAAGAGGGTTATGCCTACAAATGGAGATTTCAGACCAGGAACAGAGTGGTATATAGCGGGTTTTGACACAAAATGATTTGATTAACGTATACTACGTGTGGAGAGCATTCAAACAATGTCTTTATCTCATTTTTGACGGAGTTGGCGTTTAGAGGCTTTTGCATCTGAACTCTTCAAATACTGTCCATTTTTTAACTTGTTAAGGAAGTCTGCTTTTAAAGTCATGATATTAACCTGACAGATTCCATGTTCTGTCGTTAAGACGAGCGGCTGGCACTATGCGGGCGCTCTCTCTCTCTCTCTCTCTCTCTCTCTCTCTCTCTCTCTCTCTCTCTCTCTCTCTCTCTCTCTCTCTCTCTCTCTCTCTCTCTCTCTCTCTCTCTCTCTCTCTCTCTCTCTCTCTCTCTCTCTCTCTCTCTCTCTCTCTCTCTCTCTCAAATTTGATGTGCTAGTGTGTGTATTTGCGTGTTGGGAGGGGTCCATGGCTGGTTTGTGTCCATGGCCCGTGGTCATGTTAATCCGTCCTTGAGGCCATACAGTTGGAGTTTCAGAACTGTTTTCATACCGTTTATTCATGATGAGATTGGGAATCTACTCGAGTTGTACTGGTTTTATTTATGCAATTGGCTGGGAGGAGATGTGAAAAGCTGTTCTTGGATAAGTCTTTGTGTGCTGGAGAAGATGCATCATTTGACACCATATTATAGGTGATTATTTTAATTATAGAGATGTTGCAACTTTGACCCATTGGTGGCACAAGAGAATTGGGCTAATTGGTTTCTCTCTCAGATTTGGCTGTTGGGGACTGTGTGGCGGAATAATAATGATGAAACTGGCAACAACAAAAGGTGCCTAGCAACTTCAGTGCTTGACACAAATCAGATTTTGTGCACCCATTACGTTCAAATCGAATTAGATACCGCTACAACTCTTCAAAAAGCACTCCAATGAATCACAGGCATTGGGTTAAGGGTGCTAGGATCTTGTCTGTCCATGCCACAAAGGAATGTTTCTATGATGGTCCAGAAAAATTATAATTATAATTGTTGTTATAATTGTGCAGTAATTGTGCAGTAATTGTGCAGTACAGTTCCAGTACAGTATGAGAGGAAGACAGGAGATATTCCACTGACCTCAGGAGAAATGCTGTCCTCTGAGTCGGAGCTGTCATCTGAACAGTTCCCATCAATGCTCATTTGGAGAAGCTGGTCAATGGTGGCATCCACTGCCCCATTGTTAGAACGTAGCACACACTCAATGACCTCGTATTCCATGGTAGGGAACATGGTCTTGAAATCCATCATGGCCTGGTTGAATTCCAGCCGGCGGATTTGCCGGTTGGGCCTGCTGTTGTTGAGCTGGCCTGAGGTCGGGCCGCCGCCTCCATCAGGTCCTCCATTCCTGGAGCCTCCATTGCTGTTGCGTCTGAACAAGCTGGTCATTTCCGGGTCCTCAGCAGCTCTTCCTCTACCGTTGACTGGACTGTTCCACTCTTCTGGATTTTCCTTGCAGTTGCGGGTATCCTACCAGTTTACTAATCAAACATGGCTTTTCTATCTCAAGAAGCACAATTTGTTGGTTGATTGAATCCAATTCACGTTGCCATCCAAGCACGTACAGAAATGTCCACTCTTTGTGCTGGTTAACGTCTGTGTGTGGTTAATCCCAAGGCAGCTCTCACAATGAGCTGTTTAAAGATGATTCCAAACTGTTGGCCCTCATAGCTGCATCAGATCAACACCTGAGGAAGAGAAAAGAGACGATAACTGTTAGCAAAAGGTAGGACAATAATATGTATTTAGACACCACGGCACATGGTTCCAATGGCGTTTGTTCTTATCAGTTGTGTTTCAGAAATTCAAAAGTTGATTTTGATTATTTAATATTTTAACATTTTATATATTTTGACCAACAAAAGGGTCAGAATGGTTGGGACACTCAATACCTGAGAATCAACGACTCTCAGCACCTTCTATAACAATGGGTTATTTTATTCATGACTCATTTTGGGCAAGAATAAAGCTAAAAGCGCCTATCATAGATTCAGTCCATCCATGGAATTGTAATCTTAAAATTGACAGATAATGTATTGGGACTTCAAGGCGGAATTGTTGTGCCCTGAGCAACAGGGGGCCACAGGGGGCTACAGCTGACTCATAGTCCATAGCTTTAAGTGAGCCAACCCACCACCTCTCCGGCTCCGCCATACAGGCCGCGTTTGGGCCCTGCATTGTTTGACAGTATAAAAGATAAGAGCTGTTTGGTGAGCATCTGCTAACAGAAGCAGACAACCATTTGTTGGTTGGACTCTTAAAAGTATGTGAGGGGAGACACCAATGGATTTCATTAGACATGGAAGAGCTTTGATAAGCAAGAAACCCTTAAACAACTTGTATATTAAAACGACAGAAGGGTTCACTGAAGCAATTCAAATTTGAAATGATGTTTCTAGGTGAAAGATAATTACAATTACTCGGCTAGAGCTGAACAGATAAGAGAAAATGGCATAAACTCAAACTTTTGAATCTTAGTACAATATATATGGCTGTTTATACTGTCTTCAGTTAAAGAACATAATTAAAGACTTCAGGCAGCTTCACGCCAGTGTTGCAAGTCAAAAGTAAACAACAGCAAAGAGCCAACGGGAAAAAAAGTAACTAACGCCAGCAAGGATCAATGTAGAAAAAACAGACGTGGAAATGATCAGGGAGAACGCAAAAGATGATCCTCAATCCAGAGAAGCTAAACAACTAATATAAGGTACCTAGAAGAGAATGGGTCACTGTCGCCTGTTGCTGCACCTGAGCAGCCTCCACACACAACCCCCGGCCATGGTCTGAACAAAGTCAGACACTGAAGGCACAGCTGCCTTGAACAGACAGGGAAAGGGAACATGTGAAGGATACTCTGCTGTTACAGAGGGACAGAGGACCAGGATGGCTGGGGCCATGACAACTGTTTGATTTCATGCAGTAGTTCTCAGGGATGGTTAACCCTGGTTTTTCCCACATGCTATCGCAGCATCAGAACGGAAACTGAACTGATTTAAATCTTAAAGTGTAAATTAACCCCAGTAAGATTAAATCAAACATTGAGATGACGAAGTAAAGAAAATCTTTTGGGCTAATAGTTCTAGGTACAGTCGTACAGTCGTTGTGTATGAGCTTTAAAATGAGCAATGTTATGAAAAATTGCCCTCTCTGTGGTGTAAAGTTTAAGTGTCCGAGAAGCCTTGCACTCCTTCGGACGCAAACGTCACGATGATGTTATGGTGGGCATTCCCGGGCCCATGTCCATCATAAACTGACCAAACTGGCTAGAATAAAAAGTCAGCCGAACTTCTAACAATTATGGTCATATATTTGAGTAATAACGCTGGAATAACGGTGCAATAACATACAAACAATGATACAAACAATAACCATACAACATACAATAGAATAATCCATAAAAGAAATAAACAATGATCGGAGCCCCAAGATGGGAGTTCCCTGTCTTTCCAAGAGGTCGGCAAAGGAGAAGTCCCTTGCATGGGAAATCAACCTTATGTTTACATCGGTTTGTCTGAAGAACTTTAATACAATAATCGCCCATTAGTGGGATGCCTGACTTTACAGTCACTTTCCAATACCTGAAACAATCCTATTTTTTAATATATATATATATATATATATATATATATATATATATATATATATATATATATATATATATATATACCTACATATTTTTTATATGACACGTCGGCAGCGCCACGTTACCCAAATTGATTCAAGCCAATTCCTCAATAGCTAAATACATGTGCAGGCTACGGATGGATACAATGACAGGCCACACCGCATCTGCTGGTCCCACTGTTTGGTCACAGCAGCCGATCATGAAACAGCTGGCCGCATGCATGTTGACCTGTGCTTTAAACCAAGGCCACACCATCCGTTCACTAGGTTACACGGACAGGATCCATATAGAGCTTCTCTTGATAAAAGCCAACATCAAGCTCCCACAGTCCCTGAGCAGCGGAGTACATTGAGTGGATGGCTGAACACAAGGCCGCATCCTCTGATCCTAAACAACCATCCGCCACTCATGGACACATCTTTGTTTAACATAAAACCTAATCCAGTGATTTGATAATAGCTCGACCCTTCTTTTCCCAATACTATTTCCAAACAGAGTTCCACCTAATCAAAGCCCTGCGTAGGGTCCTCCCGTAGCTCCCTACCCAGCCTAAGGGTCCCTGCGCCCCGCATCCTGCTCCAAGGGGCACCGCCGCCGGGGACCTCATCGCCATCTCTGCAACTACTTTCCAATACCAGTTCGGAATATTTGGAAATCACACAGATAAGTCAAGGAGGGGTCCACATTAAAAATACGAAATTTGACTTAGATGATACACTGCAAAACAAACTTTTCAATGCACTTGATTCTGGGCCAACGCCATGCTGAAAGGAGAGAGGATTGTTCAATTGTGAACTCACCCTTTACCCATCCATTCCCGAAAAACCGTCCTGACATTTAAGTTCACAAAAAACAAAGCATAGCTGCAGCTCCGTGTACTGTAACGAGGTCTTGGCTGGAACGTTCAGAAAGCTGCATCCGGGGGGTTGGAGTGGGAGGGATCAAATCCACGCAAACCTTTGCGTTGTTATTTTGCGTATACTGGCCTTGCTCGACTCGGGTCCCCTCGGTTTGACTCGGGTCCTCTCGGCTCGAATCGGGTCCCCTCGGCTCGGATCGGGTCCACCCGGTTCGACTCGGGTCCCCTCGGCAACCCGGTGTTCTGCCAATCTCTGCTCCCTAATGTACCCCTTGAATCTCCAATAAAGACTTTATACTGTATCGAAATATGCTCCCCGTATTCTTACAGTTGTACATGGATTGAGTGGTGTTAAAAAGGTAATGTGGACAACAAAACCTTTTTCTGACACAAGTAGTGTGGTCCCATTAGAGACCACACGAGTCTTACTGCATCACTTAAGCCTTAAGCCTGGTGATGTAACAATCAAGCCCTATTTCCAGAGGTCGGTGAATGGGTTTGTTTGTCTTTCCTTTGCATATTAATGTGAAATAGCTCATTCTGGTATGTAGTGTCATTCTAATGTTACAGCCCATTGAGCCCAAAGAATATAATTTGAATGTTTAAGCCTTAAATAAACTACATAATTGGCAAACTTGTAATTTCTCTAGTAAAAAGAAATCCTTTAGGATTTACAAACTTTGCTATTTTCTTTCATGTTTCAGTTGTTCCAGTTGTCAACTTAATTTATTGTTAAATCGTTTTAACAATATTTTTAACAATTTTAATAACTCAAAATAATAACTAAATCTTAAATTAACGATAATGACCCTAGTGGGAGTGGATGGTATGTTGCTCGATTTGGCAGGGGACGTCACATAAATTGGAAGCGTCCATCTACACGATTACGATTACAGAAGATGTAAATGTGTTCCTATCCCTAGCTCTTGGGATTAGCGCAGTTAATCAGTCCCTCCAGGTTTTCGCAGGCCTTTTTAGAGATTGTTGCGGCCTAAAATGCCTGACGTTGCGTGTGCTTTTCCAAAAAGTTGCGATGAAAGTTGCAGTGTTTTTTAGGTTTTTAAGATAAGATAAGATACAACTTTATTAATCCCCCGTAGGAAAAATTAGTTTGTTGCAAAAACAGCCCAGCAGCAGTGGAAGGACACAGGATAAAATGACAATGCAATAAATACAAAGTGCTAATGCATAAGTAGACGCTTATAGTTAAAATAGGGCAAAAAAACAAGACAAACAGAACCAACATCATGATGGGTGATGCATATACACATATATACGCATACCTAAACACACACACATGCATATGCAAACACATAGGCATACACAAACACAATCATCAGGCACTGTTGAACAGCCTAATGGCTGCCGGCACAAAGGAGCAGCTCAGCATGGTAGGGGTGGGAGGGGTTGCCCAGGATGGACTTGAATTTGTCTCTCATCCTCCTCTCCACCACCACCTCCAGACTGTCCAGCTCAAGTTCCACAACAGAGCTGGCTTTCCCATCCAGCTTGTTGAGTCTGTTTGACTCCCCAGCCTTGATGCCTCCTCCCCAGCACGCCCCAGCGAAGAACAGTGTGCTGGCTACCACAGACAGATAAAATGTCCTTAGCAGCCTGCCACACACATCAAACGACCTGAGCCTCCTGAGGAAGAAGAGTCTGCTCTGACTCTTCCGGTAGAGGGCCTGTGTTGTCAGACCAGTCCAGTTTATTGTTGACGTGTGCACCAAGGAACTTATACGAGTCCACCGTCTCAATTTCAACCCCCTGGATGGTAATAGAGGTTGGGGGATTCCTTTTCCGGCGGAAGTCCACCACCAGCTCCTTGGTCTTGCCGATGTTGAGTTGGAGGTGGTTCTCCTCAGACCATCTGACGAAGTCCTCCACCACACCTAGTACTCGTCCTCCCTGTCCTCACTGATGCAGCCCACGATGGAGGAGTCATCTGAGAATTTCTGGAGATGGCAGGCTCCAGAGTTGAAGCTGAAGTCAGAGGTGTAGATGGTAAAGAGGAAGGGTGAAAGTACTGTTCCTTGGGGTGCGCCAGTGTTGCTCATCACCACATCTGACAGGCTGCTCTGCAGCCGCACGTATTGTGGCCTGCTGGAAAGGTAGTCACCAATCCAGGCCACCATGTCGGGGTGTACCTGCATTGCTGAGAGCTTCTTCTCAAACAGGGGAGGCTGGATTGTATTGAACGCACTGGAGAAGTCGAAGAACATGACTCTCACTGAGCTCCCCGGCTTCTCCAGGTGTGAGTAAGCCCTGTGCAGCAGGTAAATGATGGCGTCGTCCACGCTGAGTTGGGCCTAGTACGTGAACTGCAGTGGGTCCATGGAGTCACACACCTGGGGCCTGAGGTGCTGTAGAACCAGTCTTTCGAAGGTCGTCATGATGTGCGAGATCAGCACAACTGGCCTGTTGTCGTTGGGAGAGCTGGAACGAGCTATCTTAGGCACCGGAACAATGCAGGAGGTCTTCCACAACTGGGGCACCTTCTTCAGCCTCAGGGAGAGGTTGAAGAGGTGTTGGAACACTCCAGCAAGCTGTCCGGCACACGCTTTATGCACCTTGGGATTGATGTTGTCCGGACCCATTGCCTTATTCCTCTGGAGCTTAGATAGCTCCCGCCTCTCCTGGCTTGATGTGATGAAAAGACTGGTAGCAAGGGGGAGTGGAGGGGGAAAGGGAGGGGGGGGGGGGAGGGAGGGGAGGTGACTGGATTGGGGGTAGGGGTGGTGGAGGAGGGGGGCACAGACTGACTCGCTGAGCTCACTGGGGCAGGGGTTGAGTCAAACCTGTTGAAGAATAGGTTCAGCTCATTAGCACGTTCGTGCCCACCCCCCACAGCTGGACCTGGCAGTCTGTGTCCCGTAATCTTCTTCATCCCATCCCACACCTCCTTGGCACTGTTCATTTTGAGCTTGCCCTCCAGCCTCTCCATATAGCGGTTTTTGGCCGCCCTTAGTTCCCTTCTCAGCTCCTTCTGAACTGATTTTACCCCCTCTCTGTCTCCTGCCATGAAAGCCCTCTTCTTCCTGTTGAGTAGGTTTTTAATGTTCTCATTAATCCAGGGTTTGTTGTTAGGAGAACAGCGGACCTTCTTGATGGGTACGACGCTGTCCTCACAGAACCTGATGTAATCTGTAATGCAATGGGAGAGTCCCTCAATATCCTCTGCGTGGTCTTCCAGGAACAGATCCCAGTCTGTTCTCTGGAAGCAGTTCTGCAGGGCCTCCTCAGCCTCTCTAGACCACACCTTCACAGTCCTGGTGGTAGCCGGCTGCTTGTTTACTGCAGGCATGTACACAGGTGTAAGGTGTATCAGGTTGTGGTCAGACTGGCCGAGGGGTGGGAGGGGAGAGGAGCTGTATGCCTCCCTCACATTGGCATAAAGCAAGTCCAGGATTTTATTTCCTCTGGTTTTACATTTCACATAATGTGTGAAGCTGGTCAGAGTTTTGGAGGGAGAGACATGATTGAAGTCTCCGTTGATTATCATGAGAGCTTTGGGGTGCCGAGTCTGTAGTCTCGCAACGGTAGAGTAGATGACGTCATAAGCGCGCAGATAGTATGGCCTCACTCCCACAGCTAACAGTTCTATATCTGGAGTACAGATGCTCTCCTCACGGTAACATTTCCAGGGTTACACCATTTTGTGTTCACAAAGACGGCTAGACCCCCTCCTTTCTTCTTACCGCTCTGTTGTCCCCTGTCCGCTCTCGCTAGCGTGAAGCCAGCTAACTCGATAGCACAGTCCGGTATATTCCTATGTAGCCATGTCTCCGTGAAGCACAACAAACTACATTCCTGGTACACATACTGACTGCTCGCCAAGGCTGTTAGTTTGTCTGTTTTGTTAACCAACGATCTCACGTTCCCCATCACGATAGATGGAAGGCAAGGTTTAAATCTCCTGTGCGTCTCCCGTCTCAACCTTGCCTTCGTTCCGGCTCTCGTTCCCCTCCGGTGTCTCCTTAGCTCCACAGATATGCCCGCGGGTGGGGCTCCACCGGCCCGGTACATCATCAGCCCTCCCCTCGTGTAGGTAATCATTGTTTGGTCCATAAGTATCACAAACTACGCTAAAAACGACACTAACACAAACTTAAACCAATGATCAAATGTGTTTAAAAGATAAAAGGCACCTTCTAGCGAATACCAGAAAGATGAAAAGTTGAAATAATAGTAGCAAGTAGAAGAAAAAGTTGAAAAACTGCAAGAGCTACTGCAACAGGCAGCCTCCCTCGACGGTTCCACGCATATCAAGTATTTTTATTGTTGTGATTACAGTGCGAGAGGAAGTGAAAGTTGCGATAAAAGTTCTGATTTTCCTGTTATATTTTAAGTTATTAATGCTTAACATAAAACAGTTAAGCATTAACTGTCTCGTCGTCTGACGTCCTGCCTGCAGTTCTGCAGTTCTTTAGTTATGTTTCGCGGTGGCAAAATGCTTATCAGTGGAAGATTTCCGCTTATGTTCCACCACAATGTTGCATGCAGTGCATAATAATTTCCCCCCGCTTTCATGTAGAATACCAGGATACTGCTTTTCGCAATCTTTCGCAGTTATTTCGTCGGCAAGTGTGAAACGTTGGACGCGCACATGCTGCATGAATGCTTGAATCGCTTGAAGTAATAAACACGGAAGTAAGGCGGAAGGTAGTTTGTCGACGTCAGTTCAAGACAAAGCCACTGATTGGTCAAATTTGCGGTAAAGTTGCGGTGGTTGGATAAATTTGCGACACCGCCATCAATTTGCGGTGATTGGTTGATGTTGCGTTGAAGTTGCAAATCGCAAGATCGCAAAAGATGATTTAATAATTGATAATACTTTCCACAGCCACATTAGCTTGTGCCAGCCGCACCTTTTGAAAGTATGAACAATTAAAGGTTTGGTGTTTAGAATTAAGTAGCATCTAGCTATCATTATCATTCCATCATTATCCCCCTCATCCGCAAACTGTTATTCACTATCCTATTTCACAGAGTCAAACCGATTAAATGTAGTCTTATTCATATATAGCCACCTTGGAGTCTGCCACACCCCACCTAGGTGACTTGGATTGGCCTCCTCCAGACAAGGACGCGGGGTGGTGGTTTTGAAGCCGATTTATTGTCAAAGTTGCAGCAAATTAACATGAAAATGGTGCTCCATTTTCCACTGCAGGAGATCGCCCTGAGTATTTGTGGAGATGGATGGTATAACCTGTGTAGTGTCACACTGCGGTGAGGGATGTCATGTCTTGGGTTTTTTGTCTTGTCAATTTCTGCCTTGCCTAGCGACACGCACAAACACGCCCCTTTTCCTCGGACGGCGAACTCGCCATCTCGGTTGAACACAGTGGTGACCGAGCAAAATTCCGAGACAGAATTCAAGATGGCTGCGCCCAGTGTGACTTGAAGCATGAACTGTTTTCATTGTGCTTGGACCGCTTTGGTGGTTTAAATGGCAATTCCAATCACTCGTATTACTGCAATACCTTACTGCGTCCGTATCTCTGCCTATGGCCTATGGCCTACCTATTTTGGAGCGCCTGGTACTCTGCCAATGCTACCGCGACAACAGCTTTCCGGGTGGCGTCCATGTTTTCCTCCAACGACTGAGCGAAATAATAAAACGCTTGAAGTGTGGGCGTGGCGTCAGATCCGAGATCCCCGCTCGGGGAACATAGGATCCTTTTGTTAAAAAAAGGTCCTATGTTCCCCGTTTTTCCCAAAAAGTGTCCTATGTTCCCCTGTAGCCATACATACTGGGGAGCATAGGACCCTTTTTGGGAAAAGCGGGGAACATAGGACCCTTTTCTGGGAAAAGGGTCCTATGTTCCCCGCAATCTATCAATCTTCAAAAATATTTAAACTTTGACGTGACATTCGCGTGATGAGAGCCAATTGGCGTTCAACAGCGTGGCCCCTGAGTGACATGTGTAACGTAACAGCCAATCAGCGTTCAACCGGCCAACTCAGTGCAGTCCGGGGTGAACTGCAGCATTGAGGAGAAAGTGATTGTTGCCGTTTGCGACCCCCGGAGCTCTTTATATAATAGTATATAATGTAATATAATTGTATAGTAATATCACAGCCAAAAGCTCTGTGCGCCTCCGGATGGCCGTAGCGCGGGGAGCTCTCATAGGGATTGGGCTTCTCGGGGTTTGTTTACCGGCGTTTGAATAGACTGCGTCAGGTTCTCCGACGTCTCTCCCTCTTCCACAAAAGGTAAAGACAAGCAATGGTAGTTATCTCGGCCGGAATTTGGCAGTAATGGTGGAAAAAGTAACAGAGCGGGGAACATAGAACCCTTTTTTTTAAAAAGGGTCCTATGTTCCCCGGTCACATACATATCGGGGAACATAGGACCCTTTTTGGGAAAAGCGGGGAACATAGGACCCTTTTTTTTAAAAAAGGGTCCTATGTTCCCCAGTCTCATACAAAGAGGGGAACATAGGACCCGGGGAACATAGGACCCGGGGAACATAGACACGCTCCCCCTCCAGCTCTTGACTCACAGCCTTGTCTTTGCCACGTCCTGAACTAAAGTTTGTATTTTTGACTTTCTGTTTCCTCTGAGAAAGAGTGATCTTTTGTTCGTGGTCTTTTTGGTCAGCCTGTTTGCAGTGCCAGAGTTATTTTCCTTAGCCCTTTTCCTCCATTTGGAGCACTTTTTTGTTCCCTTTTTTGCCTTAGTGCAGCGTAGCCTAGTTTTAGGCCCCGTTCACACGAAGCCGATTTCATGGCGAAACCGCATAGGTCTTGTACGGTTCGGCCTTCCGTACACACGAAGCCGGCGAATCCGCTGACCGAAACCGCAAACTTCTGAAACCACCCTCGGAGGTGGTTTCAAATCTACCCGGTTTCGTTTTGGATTCGTGTGTACGCCTGAAACCGACTGAAACCGCAAACCATGACGTCATCGCCCCACCCCTCGACCTCCTAGCCAATTGCTCTTAAGCCCGCGGAGTCTCAGAAATCACATGCGAGCATGCGCATAAGGGCAGCCCTTATGCGCATGTTCGCCTCTTCTTCTTATTTAATTTCTTCTGGATTTCTGTACCAGAAGCAGCGCCCCTTATGGGCCTGGAATGTGCACTACAGCGTTTCTACAGATCTACCCGGTTTCGCTTGGCTTCGTCTTTACGGAGATACTTCGAAACCGGATAGATCGAAACCGTAACGGTTTCGCCCGTTTCGGCTTCGTGTGAACGGGGCCTTATAGACGCTTTTTTTTTCTCCTCCTTGTGAGCGATTTACTGTTGTACTTTTCCTCCCACCTTATTTGACAGATCAGAGTAGTTTAGTTTCTCGTTTTTCCACGCAAGTGTGATTTTTGTTTCTTGTGTTTTGTTAAGTTTTCCTCACCTGCCTTTTGAGGGTTTCAAAGTTCAAAGTTGATTGTAAGGGTCTATAGAACAATTTTGGTCAGAGGGCCAGACGGGCCGGTAAAAGAATTGATTGATGGCTCCAAACCCACCACCAACCCGTGATATAATATGGTAGCTGTTATTACTCTTAATCTGATTATCTGATTTGATCATACTAAGTATGCATTGATCCAGGATCAGGAGTACCGCCTGATTTCTGATATATCATATGACCAATGTAACCCATATTTTGTCCAGTATCACTTCAAAAATAGGCAAAAAAATCATAGGCCTGGGGATGTAAAGCAGGCGTTTCTATTTAATAATCAATCATAAACAGTTACACACACAGTCTAGATAATAACTCCGTTCCAGTTATTTCACACACTTACACTTGCACAGACGTGTATACCTCAGCGTTTCTTTCATGCACTTGCACCGATAGCTTGTAGACCTAATTGAACAAATGCATTTACAACTGCACTTCACATCTGGATTCAATACATCTTTGGCGAGGGGCAGCGCGGTCCAAATGAAAGCAGCTTGCCGTCCTCTTCCTTCCATCCATGATCAGTGGGGTTCGGAGCAGGGATCAGGGACCTGAATTAAAAATGCAATTAATTGATTAATAATGTATTAATTTATTAGAAATGTTCAAACAATATATTTACACAATACACAAATACAGATACATACCGTTGGGCTGTCGTCCAGATGCTTGCTTGGAAGCCACTCGTTTTGTAATGTTGATCCAAAATTATCACTCGTTAGGGGAATTCTCTCCACATCCCTAGTCTTCTGTGAGAATGGCCTCATTCGGAGAAGAATAACAATCTAATTTGAGTCATTGGAATACTGCCACCACCTTTTTCATCTGGTGATGTTTGGAATAGAGCGGAGACGATGATTGCAAATTCCTTTATGAAGAATGTAATTTTGTGCATCAACTTGCAGCAGGATTGCTCGGCCTTGAACTTAAAGGAAGATGTGCTCTCTGATCCAGCAAATGCATGGAATACAGCCAAGGATTTTGCATGTAGTCATGCCAAGGTTTGTGGCGATTGTGTTGAGGGATATCATTCTGGTTGTCTTTCCAACTTAAAGGAGATCCAGATTTCTGCAGTCACATTCACAGCCTTGATGTGATCAGTGTGACTCAGAAGGATTACAATCACAGCCGTGTCTCCAGTATACACCTAACCAAGTGATGATGTTCCGAGGGCAACGGAGGAGATGTACTAAGACACGAGTGTCAGGTGTCTCATGGAGTCTCATGGTTGCATTAACTCATTGGTGGACTGTTGCCAACAAGTTGGACTTGATCAGCTGATGAAGACATCCTAGTCATCTGGGAACTGTACATCTTATGGCACGGTGAACGAACCGCCTCCTCCAAAACAGGACACACGATTTCAAGGGAAAAAGCCAAAAAGGCACGTTTATTCCAAACATAACACATAAGGTCTCTTACTGAAAAACACAAAAGAACAAAAAACCTGGGAGGAGTCACATCACTCAAGAGGACCGGTCTTGAGAGAGCCCTGAATGAGTGGAGCAGCAAGCTATTTCTGCCCTGCTTCTCCAACTGCTTCTCAGGTGCTCCGCATCTCCTTAATAGGGGATTATCACGCTTCCTGGTTCCGGTGGCGGGATTTGTCTTCGTTGTGCATGAACACTTCCGGCGCACTTCCACCATGGCTGAAACAAAGGCGAGATGTCACTGCTCTCTGTTCCACTTTGTACATCTAACAAACAACACCAAACCTACTTAAGTTTTCATGGATTCCCGACTGAAATGAGTCTAAGGAAGAAGTGGATTCAAGCGGTTCGCCGGGATGAAGGGCCAAACTTTAAAATAAAACAAGTTAGCACGTTTGTTTGTAGCCGGCACTAGTGAATCAGACTACAAACGCTACAGCTAGCAACCAACCGGGGTCACACCAAGCGACTGAAAATCGGGTCTTTACCCTCCCGTTTCCAGTGGAACAACTGGGGACTGCCAAGAAGGGGGTCTGTTTATAAAAGAGCATCAACTCGCTTAGGCCATGACGTTCACCCATCCCTTCCTCTGGAGCAACCGCTGCCCTGTGAAAAAGAGCCGATGGAGGAGATCTCAGCTTCGGTGGTGATGACAGAACATGATTTCGGTTCTGCTCCTAAACCAGGTTTGTCAGTGTTTGTTAGTGTTCTGAAATATTGGCTTACTATTACCCCATACTGTTCTTAAACCACCTACCTGACAGGATGTACTACCTATGGTTTAATCACAGAATGGGCTATTAGTAGGTTATACCGAGGAGGTAGGTCAACTTTTCAGAACTCAGGCACAACATGTTTAGTCTTATTAATGTCCCAGCATTTGACAAGACCACAATGTGAAAAGCTTCATCACAAGTACAAATGTTGCATTTTATATCTTACTTAATTAATTGTAAAGGTGAATATTGAGCTATAAAAAGCAAAATTTAAAAGCAATATTGAACTACAAAAAGCAATTTCTTTAGAGGTCCAAACTGCTTCCAATATGCAAGTCACAGCCAAAATCTGGGTTAGATGTTTTAATTTCATCTCATACAGGTGCACTGGATGCTGCTGCTGTAAACATACAGCAATTGGAAGAAACAGTCAAGGCGCTGATGAGAGCTGTCACAGCTGAAAGTGGTTCAAGTGCATTTTCACAGATTCTGTGTCTCAGACGCGGACATCCTTTTTTACACCAGATTCACGTCAAGAGATGTTTTTTGTGACTTCTGGGAGGTTATTCAACCATCTGCCTCCAAGTTGGTTTATTGGTCGAAAGCTCAGAAAAAGAAACAAACATTTGAACCCATTTCTCCCAGTCCAACGTGTAGACTGCAACTGGTTGAGTTTTTTCTCTTCTGCTGCCGGGTTGCTGCAGGCCTGCAAGGGAAGGTGCTGGCTGACATGTTTCAGGTCAGTGTGTCCACTGTCTCCCATGTTGTTATACCGTGGGCCAACTACCGTTACCTGCTCCTTGGCTCCCTCCCCATCTGGATGAGTAAACTGCAAGTCAAGAACACCATGCCAAGATAATTTGTGCAGTGCAGTCCAGATGTTCGGGTAATCATCGACTGCACCGAGGTGCAGTCGATGATTACCCGAACATCATCTTACAAGAACACAACAACCTTTAAGGCCTTGATTGGGATTGCCCCTTGTAGTGCTGTGACTTTTGTGTCATGTCTCTTCACCGGCTCCATCTCCGACCCAGAGCTGACTGAACGAAGTGGACTGCTGGATTTACTGGAGCCAGGAGATGGCTGCATGGCAGACAAGGGTTTCACCATCGAGAAGCCACTAGCTGATCGTGGGGCAACGCTGATTATACCACCCTTCAAGATGACAGGTAGGCATGAAAGGAATGAACATTTCAAATTAAAACTTTGACCCAAATGTGACCATTAAGATATGCTGACAAATGTTTAAGATGGACTGAAGCACTCACAATAATATTACTAATTAATTTATCTCTAACCACTGCGCAGTTCACTGAAGAGGATGCTCTGAAAACACAAGCAATCGCTCGACTTCGAATCCTCGTAGAAAGAGCAATAGGCAGAGTCAAGGAATACCGCATCTGGGAACGCACTGTCCTTTCACCTTGTCTGCGACAGTCAATCAGCTGTGGACCGTCTGCTGTGTGATGACCAACTTCCAGGGACCACTTGATTTAAAAGGCTACATCCCTGTTGAATAGTGTTTCTACTCAAACATGTACCTATAAATATAATATATATTAAAACGAGAGGCACTGAACATTTGGAGTGGTCCCTTCATTTTTTCCGGAGCTGTAATTTTGTACACTGAAAACATTGTATATATTGAATGACATGTAATGTAATTGAATGAGAAGTCTTTCATCTATAATCAATTTTAAAGTCCAGTCAGTCCATCCTGAAAGTATTCAAAATAATGTTAATATATAATGTAGTAAATGATGTACTCAGAAAAAGAGAATGAATTTAATCCTTTTATTCTTTCAGTTCCTTTATTCATTCAGTTCATTTCACTTTCTGCTGAAGATACACATTCATATATGTACCAAAGAAGTACATGTCTACCTTATTTTTCATCTCTTATCATTTCATCCCTCCAGACTGAGCTGACGCCAAACCGACGTTAGCATAAGCCAACCTACCTAGCGTAAGCTAGCTAGCAGACACTCGCATTCGTAGTCGTTATATTTCTCAAAAAATAAACAATCCCTTGTCCAGTTTGGAGCGGGCTGTTATGGAGTGTTGTTCGGTAAGTCTGTGAACTTCAGAAAACGTGACTTTGGGTACATTTACCAGGGATGTTGTGAAAGTGAACTGCCGGTCCTCCATCATCAGTTCGCCAGAGTGATGAGTGGTTCACCGGATGTCACAGTGCACAATGAACACCGAATGCGGAAGTACTACGTGTCAGCGTGATAATCCCCTATTGGTAGCAGCTCCAATGTCCTTAATGGCGCCATCTGGGGGAAATGGGTGGTTGACTTCCTCTACAACCCGTCCCAAGGGTTTACAGAGTGGCAATCCGGTGGTAATCCGGAGCCGGGTTGCCACAATCCGTCAACAATTTATTTGAAAGGAATGAGAACATCACCGTCTTGTTGTCAACATGTGCCAGGAATTTCTGCCAATCTCCTGGGATTTACCATACCAGATAGACGTTGTCGGGTGCCTGTTCCTCACTTTTCCCCTGTGCCTCCGTTGATTGTTAGTTCACGATACTGGTCCTCATAGTGAACTCTTGGGCGGAGTACCTTGTCGAAATATGAGTCAAAGATATACCCTTGGACAGTTGTACCAGGAAGAGAATGTATCAGCACTCCACCATCAAGACATTGATGTCATGAACACCTGCCGCACTCCTCATCGATAGAGATGTTGCTACTCTTACTCATGATGTTTACCAACAAATCTGACTTGGTGTAAGAGTTGAGCGCTTCTTCAGATGATACTGCAGGTGGGTATGGGCAAGATTTCTGACAAAAGAACCCTTCCAAATCCCCCCCACAACTGTCTAGCACAATGAAAGCTTTCCTATAAAGCTCAGTAGGATGTTTGAAGTGCTGCATTATCAGCTTATTTATGTTCTTCTTTTCTGTTTTTGTCTCATTGACCAACCATAATGTTTTGCTTGTTTGGTGCGGTCAAAAGTGTGTCATATGATTCGAGTACACTCTTCCTGAAGTTGGTGTACTGCTTTTCTCCTGTAGACTCAAGTTGGTGGATAGATCACCGACCACCTCAGGGATTTACATTGCTCAGCAGCACCTCCACCAGTGTTTCACATGCCATTGAAATCGATGCATATCCTTCCCCTTAATGAGGACGTTCTTCGCAATATTTGTTTTCATCTACAGTGATAAACTGATTATAAAACACGACTGATTTCTGGTCCAGTCACAACCCAACGCTTCAACAGCTCAAGGATACTCTGTCGGACCAATAATGCCACCAACTCCTTTCACACTTTTGTTGACCTGCTCGTGTGCTTGATCAATCGGTATGGATGAGAAACGCAGATTGCTTCGGGTTATGTCCAGTGTCCCTCCTTAAACTCTGCCTGGATGGTATCTGGGAGCCCTTCCATGTCTCTAATAAAGACTGGAATCCACCTGGCATAATTTTGGTGATCAAGAGCAAAGAACAGAGGCACCATCTGACGTAAACTGAACCACGACATGGAGGAGAAGGGGATTGTTGCCCGCGATTGTCTCCCGCCGGACCCCCGCTGCCTCCCCGCTGCCCCCCGGGGCATCATACACATGCATGCACATACACATGCATGCACACACACACACACACACTACAGAGGGGGGAGATAGAGAGTGTGTTCTCCTGAAAGCGAGTGGTGGCCATACGCCATCAAATACCACACACCCCAAGAGTACAGATAGGGCTCCATGGCAGGCACGGCGTCAGGATTCCAGTTGTGGGTGGGCCAGACCAATTGTGGGTGGTCCTTAAATTAAAAACGTTATCAAATCCCTGTTTAACCTAATAAAAATGACTGCATTCTATCCGGTTTGTGAGGTATGACTGGAACCAGTGTTGGGGTAGTTACTCAAAAAAAGTAATTTGTTACTTATTACTTCTGTAAATTGTAATGAGATTACTTTACTAGTTACTGTATTTGAAAAGTAACTTCACTACTTATTACTTTACTTTCCCGTTACTTAATTGACTGTAGATACATGGAAAAACATCATTGCCCTATCATCACTTAGTGTTTATTGTATAAATCTATACAAAATGACATATGAAACCATATGAAAGGCAAGGCAACTTTATTTATCTAGCACTTTTCATACACAAGGCAGACTCAAAGTGCTTCACATTTAAACATTGTCATACAATAAAATTAATTAAAAATTGATTAATAGAAAAGATGAAAGAACGATATCCCTGTCTGCACAAAGAAATGCCTCACTGTAAAATCCACAAACAACAGGATAAAGTAGGCTATGGTGAGGTCAATCAGTAGCAACACACAAGTTTCAAAACACAGGCTTTGGGAAACATGAGAACAAAAATAAAGTGGTCAATGAAAAATATAAAAAGGTCACTTTATCCCATACAATTAAAACAGAAGGGCACTTAAGTGGCGCTGACACATGCTGTTACTTTATCCGGTCCAAAGGCTGAGTGAACCAGATCTATTACGCAAGCTATGACATTGTAAGTGTGTCTTCCTCTCACCCTCTTGCAGGCAAGAGCAGCCTTCTCAAGTTTTAAAGTAATGCTGTCTATCCAGTGAACCGTCATTCCTAAGTAGCCTAACTTTTGTTTTTGGCGGACCAAATGTCCGCGGTGGTGGACAGATGATCCAGGGAGGACTCGAAAATTATTTTGAGCTTCGATTCCATGTCGGTATAACACTTGTTCAGTTAATGGGAAAATGTCTTCCTGTCGGATGTTGGTTTGCGAGTCGCGGGTATTATATACAGTATTTTTCTAATTCTGGGCAATTCAATAGTCGACAGTGGAAGCATGTCTTCTACCATGAACCCTGCAACCAGCCGGACTTTCTGTGACACCTGCTTCTGCGCTCCAACACATGAACACTCCTTCGAACAAGCAGCTACATCACTCAAATCGATCGCTATGTCAATGTGCCGAGGCAAGCAGGCGCTGCAGACACAGAGGAAGCACGCATGCACGCACCACAACAGATCAGAACTTTACATGCAGGCAAATTGTCGTCAGGTTGTCGTTTGTAACTCTTACGTGTGCAGTTTCTGTGCTGATTCTTCTGTCATTCGTCTTGTTCGTTCTCAGACTCGACTCCTCCCAGACGCACTAGCATATATCCGCGTTTTCTGATTAAAGTTTAATGTAACAGTAAGCTGACAAAATCGCTAATTAACACCGCAACTGCAAATTAACCACACAGAGATAACCATGGCAACCGGTCAAAGAAATTTTCTTTTTGCCATCATTCTGCGCGAGCATCCGCCATGCTGATAAACAAATAATCCCCCTATATGTAGGCCTATAATAAAACATTTTTGCAAAGAACATTACAGGAAATGCAGTTCAAAGTGCTTTTCAATGATAAATTACACACAGATCCACTAGCTTAGCTAAACAGAAAGGTATTTTAAAGCATTAGAGATTTTTTAATAAATTGAAAGATCCATAAAAGAATAAATCAGTGAATAACAAAAGTTAGGCTACCTCAATTATTTCCAGACATGTGAACTGTATTCGATTTTTTTCGAGGAAGTCTCCTGAGAAGTGGTCCTGCTCCTTCAAATCTTGAAAGATATTCATCCAGTATTGTGCATGGTGTTTTCTTAAAAAACCCCACCATTGTTCAATCCTTTGGTTATGATTACTTGAGCCGGTATCTCTCAGAAAACTGGTCGTCATCTGCTCTACTGATGGGTTTTCTGGACCCAGGTCTGACCTGATTCGGGTGGGAGTGCCGCTCCTTATTTTCCACTTCATCAAGGAAGTAGCCAGCAATAACACGGGAATTGCTATTTGTGGTGTAAGCATATAGCCGTATGACAATACAGGAAAATCCATCAACAGCACCATTAATAAATATGCCATAAGGTTTAAGTTTGTCGTATGATGACGTGCCACAAAAAGTTTGGACCTGGGTTTACGTAAAGACGACATCTTAGACGATTGCGTTTACTCAGTTGTACTCCTCGAGGATCTAGGATTAAGAGCAGGGGGGTATTCCATCAACCAAGCTAAAGGCTTAAGGGAAACTCCGCTAAGTAACCATGGGAATTTATCCGACCAAATGATCCTGGTCGGTACCAGGCTGTCAGGCTTACTTGAGCGGTGTTTAAGAGAAGTCCCATCTGTCGGAAACAAGTGTACCATCAGAAGGTTCCGCCAAGCCTAGTCCTCGCGATTTTTGTCATAAATGTACATGTATGAAGTACAAACAGCCTATATTTTCACTAAGGGTCTTAGATTAAATGATGCAAATAAAATAAATAAATGAATCGCTATCTATTAATATCGTGGATATTTTCTGAAGACATTTTTAGACAAAATTATGTATTCTATCAAAATTGGGAACCAGCAGTTGGGTGGGAGCTCTATCATCCGCCCTGTAGTACGGTCCTGGGCACGATGTTGAATTCTTATTTTTGTAATTTCCTTTATATCAGAGAAATTAGGCCTAACAATTTACTTTTTATGTAAAAAATATGTCTTACCATATCCCTAGAACCCAAATATAACTTGCAAAGTTAATGTTAATATTAATGTTACTGATAAGCCTTTGTCACAATGATGAAGGCACTGCTGCATTGAAAATTGCAGCCACATAAATTCCATTCAGGTCAGTTTCTCGGCAGGCAGCCAAAAATACTTCTGTTGAAAAAAATACTATGGTCAGTCAATTTAGAATATTCAAAGAAATGGAAAATAAATGTATAGTAATCCTTCCTAATTTACTAATCAGGTTGGGATTGAACCCCGGACGACCGGGTGCAAGTCCGACACGTTACCTCATGACTATCTCCCTGTATCTATGGTCAATATTACATTGAAATATGTTACGCCTAATACGACTTATTCATTCAAAAGATCTTTATTGCCAGGCGGCCTCCGTGTTTTTATTAATGGTTAAGGTGTTCCCTTTTTGAGTTATTATATGCTTGTACTCCTCATAGACCTACCCAAGCAGCTTCTGTTCGCCGCTGGAAAAGATCCCATTTTGTCCTTTTCGGACATTTGATCCATGATTCGACATTCACTGTTCTGGGCTGGTTTCATATGTCGTGAGCGCGCGTAATCCACGATAACGAAAGCCTGGCTTAAACTAACCTGAGCAAGGCGCGGCCGAACTGGGTTGATCTAACTGCTTTAGCCTCAAGTTGAAGTTGGCGTTAGTTCGAACCGGGCTCAACCAACTAAATCCCGCTTTCGTTGGTGACTTTGATGGAATACCCCTCAGGTGCCGTAAAATTAGTTTGAGTCACTACCAAGCCTGCTTGAATGCATTTCAGATTCATAAATTTATATCCGTGAAGCATCCCGTACTGGTTCAACTGCTCCTGCAGGAAGAGAGCAACTTGTAGCACGTCCAACTTGGCTTTTCTCCTGAACAGTCCCAATGACTTCAGATGTCTGCGCAATGTTGACATAGGCTACTCATAGAAATGCCCTCCTCACTTTTAAGGAACATCAATATTTCCCAATGCCTCAATCCGAGCAAGAAATAAAATACGATAGCGTCGGATAGCGTCATCGTTGCCATCCTGCAGCCAGCCAGCCACGTTATTGATGAATGAGAGGGGTGATCCTGATGTCGTAATTACGAGATATTTACTCGTAATTACGAGATCCTGATGTCGTAATTAAGAGATCTTTTCTCATAATTACGAGATACCGATGTCGTAATTACGAGATCTTTCCTCATAATTACGAGATCATGATGTCGTAATTACAAGATCTTTTCTCGTAATTACGAGATGCTGATGTCGTAATTAGGAGATCCTGGTGTGCTAATGGCTAGATAAGGTGTGAAGCTTTTTTTTATTTGGTGAATGCTCAGCGCCACCATACTATTGCACTATTTTATATAAAAAAATATGGATACATTGCATAAAACACCAACTGTTTAGTTTAGTTTAGTTTATTTAGATCCCCATTAGCTTTTTCCACGCAGCAGCTATTCTTCCTGGGGTCATTTCATCATAATAAATGACAAATACAAACCATTAACACACCACACATTAATACATAAAACAGAAAATACATACAGAAAACACATACTCAATACAACAACATCCAAGACAAACACTTAACATATGTTACCCGCTCCTACATTGAATCACTACACAACAAGGATACCAGGACCCAATTTACAAATAGGCTACTAATGGTCAAAATTGCGATCAAAATAATAATCTCTTAGTTTCATTTTAAAACTAACCATGTTTCTTTGTTGTATGACATAATTGGGAAGGGCATTCCACTCCTTCATAGCTCGATATCACACTGTACCTTGAGAGAGTGCCCTGGGTAAAATAAAATAACCTCCAGCAGCATGTCGAGTTGAATAATTATGTATGTTTGAACTAAAAGACAATTTTCTATACAAAATGTATGGCATTTTAGTTATTATATTTTTAAGAAAAACCATTAACAGATATGACAATCTGTGCTTAACATCCAGCCAACCAAGACTGGCATGCATTAGGCAAATATTCGACCTTATTCCATGCATAAGTGCAACACGTGCTGCTTTATTTTGTATAAGTTGCAGTTTTCTGATGTTGGCTAGTGAGGTATTGGACCAAACAACTGTACAATAATCCATATGTGACAGAACCAGTGCTTGAATGACTTGTTTAGTAATTTGTGTTGTTAGATATTTAGAGCATCTCCTAATCATTGAAAGAATATTTCCAATTTTGGTTATTATCCTCTTAATATGCATGTCCCATGATAATGTACGATCTATGATGATTCCTAATAATTTTACCTCTTTCACATGTTTAATTAATTTGTTATTGATCATCACATTAAGCTCTGGGTTTGAACGCAGTGAATAGTTTGATCCAATAACCATACTAGTTGTCTTAGACACATTCAAAATTAATCCATTACAGTTAACCCACTCAGTAACCAACTTCATTTCTTCACTTAATTTTCTATTTAATCCATCAATAGTTCTTTCAGCTAAATAAATTGTCGTATCATCGGCATACATTGTCATGCGAGCTGTTTTTAATGCCAAGGGAAAATCATTGGTGAAGATTGAGTACAAAAGAGGTCCAAGGCAACTTCCTTGGGGTACTCCATGTCTTACTTGTTTTAAATCTGACTCACTTCCATTGAAATAAACCATTTGCCATCTCTCACTCAAATAACTTTTAATAATTAACAAAGCTGATGATGAAAACCCATAACGTTTCAGTTTTGCCAATAATAATTCATGATCTAGAATATCAAACGCAGCCGAAAAATCCAGGAAGACAGTTCCTATCATTTTCTTTTGCGTGATTTCATTACACCAGTCATCTAACATTTGTGTCATAGCTGTTGTTGTAGAATATTTTTCCCTGTAAGCATGCTGAAAATCTGTAAATAAATAATTATTAGAAAAATATGACTGAATCTGCTCATACACAATTTTTTCCATGATTTTACTCAAAATTGGCAATAAACTGATAGGTCGACTATTTGACTCAGAAAACTGTAACTTTTTGTTTTTGGGAATTGGTATTATTTTTGCAATTTTCCATCCTTGTAGCCATATATTTTTAGTCAAACATAAATTAATTATATGTGTTACCACTGGGGCCACAATACCAACAATAGGTTTCAATAACCTGATTACCCAGGAAGGGCGGCTGTAGTTAACTGCAAGCAACTGAACATGAATAGTGAAGTGGAGGAAGGAGTCGAAATGAGACTTCATTAACAGATTCATGTACAGCTCAGATTTATATGGAGATAAGCTTCTTAAACAACTTGCATACAGCATAAGCAAGTAACAGAAAGTCTGGGAAGATTATTTTTTCATTATTTAAATCTACAACCTGGTTACACGTCGCGCGATAGCGCATATCATTTCATGCAAGCGAGTGTTTACTTCCTGGTTACAGGTCGCGCGATAGCACATCATCTCATGCGATCTTAAAGAGAACTTGACGTGAACAGTTTAGGAATGCATATTCCGGGAAAACATTAGAACTCTGAAATGCTGACTAAATATAAAGCATGTTTTTATCTGTAACATTAAACCTACACTGACAATAAGTAATAACTTAAAAATGAAACATAAAAGCAGACCACTAATTACTTGCCGTTGCCTGGCTGGGGGAGAAAGGTCCGTCGGAGCAGCGATTGCTTCTTGACATCGGGTAGGTGCACGCAGGCTATATAGGCTATTCTAATGTCTTATTTTTGCCCTGGCGCTCGGCATAGGCGACCTATGTGTTGGGGGCGCCCTTAATTAATTAATCGATACATTAATTAATTAATTAATTAATTATTTAATTATTAAGATACCGTAGCACGCAGGAGTCAGGACGGTGCTCCCCCCCGGGCTAAAGCCCCGGATGTTTTCAATTGCTAACGACGCGCCTGCCCGAAGTGCTTCGTTCTGACGGTGAGGAGGTTCTGTGTGGAGCACAACCTGCAAAGAAGAAATCTAGTTTCCGATTTAGTTTCAGATCGTCCACTCTCAGACTAAGTTGCCGGCTCCCACGGAAAACAATAAAGCTGGCCATTGTAGAATGCCAGAGACTCGATGGAACGTTTGAAACGTCTTTATATGTATTTTTTTTTAATCTGCGTGCCCTTTTCCCGGCATTCATTGCGGTTTTATCTAAATATCACGGAACCAAAACAAGCAACTGGATTATTCGGTTTTCCCGTTTTGATTTAAAGAACAGAAAAATACCATTCCTTTTGCCCTTTTTCGGCTTCAAAACCAAATCAGAAAAAAAACAAAAAACAACTCTGTTAATTTGTTTTTCTGATTTTGTTTTAAATCGGAATATTCAAAGAACGAACCGTACACAGATAATTTTTTTATTCCTTTTGCATAACTGGGTTAAGGCTGGAACCAGTTTTGAACTGGCCCTAGCACCAGCCCTGAACTGGCTCTTGGTTCTTTTTGGTGGGAAAGGCCTATCTGTGATCAACCTGTGATGGGGTCGTTTGAGCTCCTCTTGAGCAGCTGCTAGTTCTCTTTTTTTTCCATGAGAAAGAAAAAACACTGACCAATCTTTTGCACACCCCCATGGCTATTTAGATTCGCTGGTCTCTTACACTTCTCTCTGAAAATGAAGAAGAAACACAATGCAGACACATATTGTAAAACTTTACTAGGGAAACATTACAATTATTCAATTATTATTTTGTGATAATAAGTTATAATATTGCAATGACATTAATAATCAGAAAAAAATATTGCTTCGATAAAAGGAAAACTTTTTCGATTTTCAACTTTAATCAAATTGATCTGATGAGAAAAGTAATATATTGTGGGTTGGGGGGGGGGGGGGGGGGGGGGGAGAAGCACTATAGGCCTATTATTGATCCCCTCACAAAAATGTTAAGTAGCTTACATTTAGGCACTTTATTCACATGTTTTTTTTACTTACCAATGGCAAGATGAAGCCGATGACCGAAACACTGCAGGCGAGTCCAATGTTTAAAGGTGCCATGACTTGCTATTTTATGGATGCTTTAATATAGGTATTATTGGGCCACTAACACAGTATTCAAAGACGTTCCCGAAATTCAGCCGTGGTGCAGAGTTACAGCCACTCCGAGCCAGTCGCACCTTGAGCTTCCCACAAATGCGCTGGTTTGGTGTCTGTAGCTATAATGCAAATGAGGAGGAGCGAGGCGGGTCAAGGAGGAGGGTGGGGGTGAGGCCCTGAGTAGCTTGCAGCCACGGTACCATGCGCTCCGTTTACAGTGGATATATCGCAATGGCGAGGCGCTCCCAGCCTTTAGCCGTGTTCTGTAAATATTCTAGAACACACGGGAGTCCTGGAGCTCTGTATCTAAATAATATCATGTAGCCTACATAGATATCTATATCATATAATATATATTATCACGGCCAAAAGCTGTGTGAGCCGATATTATGAATCTCAAACGACCGCGTTGGGTTCTCCGACGTTCCTGGTTCTTCCATGTCCACATCAATGTGAAGTAGACTGATCAAGGAGGAGAAAGGGATTGTGGCCAGCCAGCGCTTAGGCACCTCTGCCTCCTGCAGCTCCGAGGCGGTGGTCCCTCGGCAGCGGTCCATCGGCAGCGGGAAGCGGGACTCAAGCGGGAGACATTCGCCGCCAACAATCCCTTTCTCCTCAGTGTCGTGGTTCATATTCTTGAGGGAGTCAAAGCCAAAGTTCCTTTCCCCCAATTCATTCTCAACCATGGCTGAGATAACCCCCACTACGAGTCTCGTTGTAGAAATAACAGAGACGAGAGTCCGACGTGTTATGCGCCATAACACCAAAAGCAGAACGGTTATCCAAATAACACGGACGTGTACAACGCTTGCGTTACAGTCCTGGAGCTCTATATCTAAATAATATCATATAATACATATTATCAAGGCCAAAAGCTTCCGGTTCCGGTGGTATGGAGTAAGCACGGAACACTGTGCCCCTTGACAAACAATTTAGGATGAATTAGATATTCTAATCTGCGGAATCATTTGAGCCAAAACCTCTGTTAAATGCATTTAATGTGCTGTAGTCGCTAAATGTCACAGAAGAAAACTAAAGGAAAGATCGTTCACATCACGAGTAGTGCAACCAGAACTCTGAGAAATCGCACCATCGAAATGGCAGCTCAATTAAATCAATCGGAGCTTGCAAATCTTATCCGCACTATTATTCGAAAAGAAAATCAAGCTGAACGCCTTGTGTTCCGATCCGCAATACGAGAGGAGATGAGTATTGCAATAGAGAAGGTGCAGTCCCAATTGAACGCCATGGATGTAACCATCACTCAATGCAAAGAAAAGTCTGCCGAAGTAGACGAGGCCCTGTCTAATATGAACAGTCGAATTACTGACCTCGAGGAATCTACCACTGGTCTACAAGTAGAAAACACTAAACTGAAGGATAAAATTGAGCGCTTGGTGATGCACAGCAGGAAATTGAACATGCGTGTATTTGGGCAAGACAACGGCATTGAAAAGGGAAATCCCACTGCATTGATGACTTCCTTTTTTAAGGAAATGTTCCGATCGGATTAACTTCCTGGGGATCCTACAGTAGAGAACGCGCACCGAGTAGGCCCAGACAAGAACACACCTCGAGCCATGATGGTCAGAATGCAGCGTCTCCAAGTGAAACAAGCCATTATAAATCTTTCCAAACAGAAGGGATCCATGAACTTTCGCGGGATGAGGGTGTGGATTTATCCGGATTTAACATCAGAGGAAACTCTGAGAAGAGCCATGTTCAACGACGTGAGAAAGAAACTCCGTGAAGCGAAGGTACGTCATGGTATCAGACACCCGGGGACACTCCTGATCACCTTCAAAAGGAGAGACCAAGTCGTTCTCTAGCTCCAAAGATGCCGAGACCCACTACAGCAAGGTCATTAAACCTACCCTGCACAGTGACAGTGATGTTAACGGACGGTAATATCTCTCCACCCCTGCGCACAAGAAGCTAAGGTAGCCTTTTGGTCTATTGAAAAAGACGTTGAATAAACTAACATTATAAGACTTGTCTTCATGCATTCCCTTTGTTAGTAGGTAGTATACCTCATAATCAAATATGATCGTTGTATTGGTTATAATGTCAAAGCCTCAGTTAGAGTTAAGAAGGGCTAATTTAAAGAAAGAAAAATAAAAGTGCTATCCTGTTTTGTTTGCATGTTGAATCATACTGCATACTCTCTGGCCTGAGGCTAATATATATTATGTTGAGGGATGGTGAAATCGCCCCCTCCTTTATTTACTCTTATTTTTCTCTTCAATGATTATAAGGCCTTTGCTTTTCTGGAAGAGCTAATTTAAAGAAAGAAAGAATTATACCTCATAATCAAATATTATTGTTGTATTGGTTATAATGTCAAAGCCTAATTTAAAGAAAGAAAAAGGAAAGTGTGCTGGATAATCATATAAATAATGTCTACTAGGTCCAGACAGGGCGTTATTTACTTGATTGAATACACTATTGTAAGGTGTTTATTTAGTTATTCTCATTTACTAATTATTATTAAAAGTTACATCCAAGAGTGAACGAATGAGTTGACTGTGCCTGCCGTGGGCCTATCCTGTTTTGTGTGCATGTTGTATCATATTTCTGGCCTGAGGCTAATATACATTATGTTGAGGGATGGTGAAAAGGCCCCCCTTTATTTACTCTTATTTTTCTCCTCGATGACTATAAGGCAGTATCTTTTTTTTTTTTTGGGGGGGGGGTGGGGCTCTAATGAAGGTGTAGATTAGAAAAATATTGTGAAATTGGGGCCGGCCTGAACGAAGCCTCACAATCTTCACGCGCTGGCGATGAGGGCGAATACTCCTCTCCCTCGCAATGTCAGCCTTTATGTTATATGTTTATGTTTTGTTTTGAACAAGCTTGTGTTGTATTTTGTGCCGTCTTTTATTGTTGATTATATGTTCCCCTTGCCCTCCCTTGATGCAACGATGACACCTGATTATTCTATGTTTAATCCCCCAGTGGGGTCGGTGCGTGTCCTGTGCCTACATCCCCCTCGGAGTCGCATATGTACCAGTTTTGAGTCTGATATGTTTGCTGCCCTATTTTAGATGGATACACGATTGAACAAAATTGTTTTGATCAGTCTGAATGGCATCAAGAATAAAGAATAAAATTAAAAGACACAAGATTTTGCTGTACTTAAAATCTCTAAATTGTGATATCGCTATGCTACAGGAGACTCATTTGAATGTGACTGAAGCTAAAAAGTTAAGACAGAACTGGGTGGGGCAGTTATTTTCCTCCCCTGGAGGAAAAGCTAGCAGAGGAGTCAGTATCTTAATTTCTAAGAACATGCCTTTTAAATCTTCTAGTGTACATGTTGATCAAGAGGGAAGATATATAATTGTGTCAGGTTGGCTACAGAATGAAAAGGTAACATTAGTAAATGCGTATGCACCAAATATTTTACAATCTAAATTCTTTGCCTCTCTGTGCCCAACGATAGCACGGTCTATGGAAGGCCCTCTTATTATAGTTGGTGATTTCAATTCTGTGTGTGACCCTATAGTGGATCGATCGAGTCAACCTCTCCCTTCAGATAAAAACATATCAACAGCCTTGAGGGAATTCCAATCTGAGCTTGGTATAACTGATATATGGCGCCTAGTCCACCCAGATGTTAGAGAGTACTCTTTCTATTCCGGGGCTCATAATTCCTACTCCAGGATAGATTACATAATGATGTCATCAAATCTGATCCAGAATGTTCTTGAGATCAAAATGAATAGTATTTTAGTTAGTGATCATGCTGCAGTGTCCGTCACATTTTTCCCCCCAACCAACCCGTGCAAATCCAAACAGTGGCGACTTAATACAATGCTACTCAAAAATGAAAATTGTACACTGCCCATTAAGGATAAAATTAAGTTTTTTTTTTAGATAAATTTATACTCATACAGTGGCGATACTATCAAGTATCGCCACTGTCTGGGAGGCTTTTAAAGCGACATGCAGGGGCTGGTTAATTAGTTTCTCTTCGGGAGAGAATAGAAAACGCAGAGAGATGAAATCAAAATTAAACTTCGAACTCAAGACTCTAGAAGAGCTGCATATGCGAGATCCATCCAACTTGGATCTGAGGAACTTACTCCTTACTGCTAGGGCGAATTTGCAGAAACTTGCACATGAGGAGACAGTATTTGCTCTTTTCCGTTTGCGGAAAACATACTTTGAATCCGGAGACAAAGCAGGGAAAATGCTAGCTAACAGACTGAAGCAAATAGAAAACAGACAGATCATTCCCGCTATAAGAGATGAGCATGGCATGCTACAGTGTGATGCAGCTACAATTAATGAATCTTTTAAGAATTATTATTCAAATTTATATAGCACAGAGAATAACTAATGAAGATGCCATAGATTGTTTTTTTGGAGGATTTAACCTCCCCACGGTCAGTTCTGCGGATAGAGCTAATATGGAGGCACCTGTTACGCAGAGCGAAATTAAGATCGCAATCATGAAGATATCTTCAGGAAAAACTCCAGGGGATGACGGCCTGGGAATAGAGTTTTATAAGTGTTTTATAGATCAGCTTTCACCATATTTACTGTGGTTATTTAATGAAATATTAGAATCTGAATGCATGCCCCCTTCTATGAGCCGGGCCATTATTTCATTGTTGCCTAAACCGGGCAAAGATCCTGCCTGGATGGGTAACCATCGCCCTTTAAGCCTTTTAAACTGTGATTATAAAATATTGCATATAGTAATAGTGCATTTAGACCAAGTTGGCTTTATCCCAGGCCGCCAGTCTTCGAACAACATGAGGAGGGTATGTCAGATTATATTAAAAGCAAGTTCTAGTAATTTGCCAGTGATTGCAGCATCTTTAGATGCTGAGAAAGCCTTTGACCAAATAGAATGGGAATATTTACTGTATACGCTTAAAAAATTTGGTTTTGGACCCAAGCTTATTAGCTGGGTAAAGGCGTTGTACAGTGCTCCGTTCTCCTCTGTCAAAACTAATGGATTAATTTCAAAACCTTTCCCCTTACAACGAGGTGTGAGGCAGGGTTGTCCGGTCAGTCCCTTACTTTTCATTATGGCATTAGAACCATTAGCATGTGCAATTCGCTCTAATGGTGACATACACGGAGTAAATATTCATGGACATGATTTTAAATTAAATATGTATGCTGACGATATTCTTCTCACCCTGAGCAAGCCAACTAACTCCATACACGCAGTTCTTTATTTAATTAACTTATTTGGTAGCTTTTCAGGGTATAAGATAAATTGGAACAAGAGTGAGGCAATTCCACTTAACTCAAATACTTTTAAGCATGATCTAATGGATACCCCCTTTATCTGGAAAACAAATGGAATGAAATATTTAGGAATTAACATTGTCTCTCCTATTACAAAAATCTTCAGCCTTAACGGCCCTGGCATTTTCCAGTCCATTAAAGAGGACATCAGTAGATGGACTGCCATACCCCTTTCTCTATGGGGTAGAGCAGAAATGTTGAAAATGAATGTTCTCCCAAGGCTCTCTCCTATCAACTCCTCTATTCCTCACTTTTTACCCAGTTCCTTTGGAATAATAAAAAGCCCAGAATTGGGTACAACAAATTAATTATCCCGAGATCAATGGGAGGCTTGGGAGTTCCGGATATATTTCAGTATTATTTGTCTTTTAATGCAAAGTACCCCTTATCGTGGGCCTATAATAATGACTTTCCGATAGGTAGTTGGCAATGGTTGGAGCAATCTGTCATGCCTGAAAATGGAAACATAACCCTGGCATCAATGTGGTACTGCCCAAAACCACCACCCTTACTGAATAACATTATAATTCAGTTTCCATGCTCTATCGTAAAGCAACTGCACAGGAGACTAGGCATTGAGGGGCTCTCTCTACCATCTTGCCCTATTTGGGGTAACCCTATCCTCTCTGCAGGAGGACGTACCCTAAGGAATAATATCTGGCAGGGGGCGGGTATAATGTCAGTTGGACAGATATACAAAGACCATACCCTTCAATTTCAACAACTTAAAAATCAATATGGTCTTTTACATTCATCATTTCTTACCTATGGCCAACTGGCAGCGGTTATTAGTAAGAAATATAAAGACGGAGCCACACCTGCTTCATGTCCGGAAGTAGACCAGCGTCTAAAACAAGCAAGTCTATCCTCAGGGGTGGTCTCTAATATTAATGGTTTGTTATCTAAGACTGCCCCTAGTGCCTACTCTCCTGTCCAGCTGGCCTGGGAGCATGATTTGAATATTTCTTTGTCTGCGTCTGAATGGAAATCTGTTTGGAATTCGGCTTTGTACTCCTCGAAATGTGTGAGACTACGAATCATACAATTCAAAATTCTTAATAGGGCATACATCACATCACCCCTGTCACACAAGCCAAGATGGACAAAAAACATCAAGCTCTATGCTGGCATGAGTGTGGCAAGCGAGGCACATTATTACACCTGCTATGGGAATGCCCAGCTGTTAAAACACTCTGGTTGGATGTAATATCATTTTTGTCAGAGTCTTTAGATGTAAACATTCCAGTTGGTCCCAACATATGCTTACTGGGCCTTAAGCCAGAAAATGTTGTGGGGAGGGCTGCTGTCCAGAGCGGGACATTGGGCTGTTTGGCCACAAAAAGACTCATCCTTCTAAATTGGAAGGAGCGCAAAACGGATTGGTTTAGAAAGGAAACATGGCTTAGGGGATATAAGGACTTGATGTGCATGGAGCGCGTAGCTTCTATGCTGGAGAATTAATAGTCACCATCATATTTCTGTTCAAAGTAATGTCTATGTATCTTAAGGTGTCATCCTCCCCCATCCCTTGTTGTGTTCTGTCAAATGTCTGTTGTTATTGTTCTCGTACATGTCTGTAGATATTTGTGTCATTGTGTTATTATGTTTAAATAAAATAAATAAAAAATAAAATAAAATAAAAAAGGCCAAAAGCTGTGTGCGCGTCCAGACGATATTAGGAATCACAAACGATTTCGTCGGGTTCTGCGACGTCTCTGGTTCTTCCACTTTCACATCAATCTGAAGTAGACTGAACCGCGCGCTGCCTGCTGCCGGATGCCCGCTACCGGGCGGTGGTGCCTCGCGGCAACCGGCGGCATGTCACAGTTCATGTACTTCAGGGAGTCAAAGCCAAAGTTCCTTTCCCCCAAATCCTTCTCAACCATGGCTGAGATAACCCCCACTACAGTCTCGTTGTGGAAATACAAGAGACGTCAAAGAGACGACAAGAAACACTTGCGTTACAGTGTGTGTATGTATATATATCATATTTATGTTAGAAACCTCATGAAGTGAGATTTTCATGCCATGGCACCTTTAAGTGAAACAGCCTTGACAATGTTCGCCCCGTTGTCAGTTGTGATGCACATCTGTCGGTCTTCGCTAAGCCCCCATGATGCGAGTGCCTCTTCCAGGCCTTGGCTGATTATTTTGGCAGTGTGGTCCTCTGGAAAATATGCCTTCTGTAAGCACCTGCTTTGAAGAGCCCACTGCTCGTCGACAAAATGGATGGGAGGCTCATGTATGGCTCAGATGTACGACTGGACCATAGATCTGTGGTTGTGGCAAAGTATTTCACACACCCAAGCTGGATTTCCAGATTTCCCCGGCACTCTTCATACAGACGAGGCAGTGCAGTTTTCAAAAGATATTTTCTGCCAGGGAGATTGTATTGGGTCCAGCACATGAATCAAAATTTTTAACCCGTTTTTTTCCACTGTGCTCATGGGCATCATGTCTTTTTCTATGCAATAAGAAACTGCATGTGTTATATCTTTGCTTCTTTTTGATTGTTTATCATACTGTACAACTGCCGCAAAACACGACACGATAGACTGCTATTTTGGAACAGCCCTGCTCGTGCTGCTGACAGATGCGGTAGGACGGCGGACAAAACTTGTTATTGCGCGCATTTTCATACTTTCTGCGTAGTCGCTGGGATAGTTTGTTTTCAGATGTTGAAATAAATTAGTTGTGTTTCCCAATCGTGCTGGCACCGACCGACGGCATCATTTACAGACGTTCTTATCCTTTTTCCATTATTAATGAATAAACGCCCCACCGGGCTTTGGACGGGTCTTGGCGTGTGGTGTTTTCTACGTGAGAGAGACATTCCTGGGTCCGGGTCGCCACAATATATAGAGATATATCTATAATATAAATATATTTATTTATCTATTATATCTAATAAATATATATAATATGTAAGGGATAATGTAGAGAATGCCGGTCATTATCGGGAAAATACACCGACGCGCAGCGGAGGTGTCTTGCTTCGCCCTGAAGGGGCTTATTTTCGATAATGACCGGCAATGTTCTATACATCATCCCACTTATTACACGGCTACTAGCCAAAACGAAATAATAACTTGCCAAAACGAAATCTTTTTACAATTTATTTGTTACCAGCATACGTAGTGTTGATCAGCAGAGAAATAGTCTGCAAAGACGTTGCCGTCGCTTAGCAACCGAACACGCTGTGGTTGACATGTTACCTAACTACTTGCGGAGTGCTACCAAAGACGTCATTAGAGGTAAAAAATCCTTGGTTTTCCTTGACAGCGGTCAATTAAATCAAATCAAATTTATTGTCATTTTGTTGATCGAACAACAAAACGAGAAGGCGTTTCTCAGGGATCAAGATCACATACATTACAAACAAACGTCCCAATGATGAATAAATAAATAATAAATAAAGTCCAGTGGGAAGATTTAGGACGCTGGTGCATTGAGCATCCTGACAGCTTGAGGCAGGAAGCTGTTCCGCAGCCTGGTGGTGGAGCATCTTAAGCTGCGATAGCGCTTCTTGGAGGGTAGGAGCTTAAAGAAGTTGTTCAGAGGGTGAGAGGGGTCTCTCACTATTTTCTGGGCCCTATTCCTGCAGCGGCTTAGGAATATGTCCTGGACAGAGGGAAGTGAGGCTCCAATGACCTTTTCCGCTGATCTCACCACTCTTTGCAGGGCCTTTTTATCCGCCGCACTGCAGCTGGAGAACTAGGTAGAGATGGCGTACGTCAGCACACTCTCCACTGCCCCCCTGTAGAATGTGGTGAGGATACTGGGAGGTAGTGAGGCCTGATGGAGTTTCCTCAGGAAGTACAATCTCTGTTGGGCTCGCTTCACTAGCCCAGTGGTGTTTTTGAACCAGGAAAGGTTGTCAGAGATCTGTACTCCCAGGAACTTGATGTTCTCCACCTTTTCCACTTCACGATTACTGATGCAGAGGGGTGTGTGCTTAGGTTTTGATCTACGGAAGTCCACGATCATTTCCTTGGTCTTTTCCGCATTGAGCACCAGGTTGTTGTCTCTGCACCATCTCTCAAACAGATTGACCTCCTCTCTGTAATAGGATTCCTCATTCCCATGAATGAGACCCACGACTGTAGTGTCATCTGCAAACTTAACAATCATGTTGTTCTTGTGCCTTGGCACACAGTCATGGGTCAGCAGCGTGTACAGCAGAGGACTGAGCACACATCCCTGGGGGGATCCTGTACTCAGTGTGATGGATTTGGAGATTTTTTTCCCAACACGAACTGACTGTGGTCGCTCCAACAGGAAATCCAGTATCCAGTGACAGAGGGTGGGGTTTATGCCCAGGAGGAGAAAATTAGACTTAGCAACGGTGAATTATCAAATAGAATTCACCGCCGGAAGTTGTGAAGGGCCCATGCAAGTGAACTGAGCATTCCACGGCATTGAGAAGACCCGTGAAATAAGTATATATATTTCTATATCTTTATATATATATACATACATAATGCATAATAATATATATATAATACATATAATATTTAATATATCTATACATATCTATACTGAGGCAGCCTTGCCCATGAAGGAGGGGTACGTTGAAGCCCGCTCCGACAGGCCCTGCGTTACGGGGGAGCAGCGCCCCCTAGCAGCTGTGACCAGATTAGCAAGAGAACTGGCAACCATGAACCGCCCCCAAGCTTCCCAAGTCCCTGGGGCGACTCTGATGGAGCCTTACGCCTCGTGCCCACTACCTCCGTCAGTTGACCTTTGCCTATTGACTTTGAATGGGGACGGACGCGCAATGCATTGTGGATCCGTCCGTTCAGTTGGAGCGTTCGCCAACGTCAGAAAGTTGAAGAATGTTCAACTTTTTCGGCAGCGACGGTTCCGTCATCCAATCAGATCGTGTATGCAAATTTAAGCACTGTGACGCGACTCGGGCTCTGACGATACCTGAAAGCGGGAAAGCGGGTCATCTTGCCTCGCAACAAGCAGGAAGAAGCGGGAAGAACCCGGCGAAGCGATTTGATTGGCTGACGGATGCCTCTGCAAACACTACTCCCCCATCAGTCAGCCACGCCTTCCCACGTCCGTTGACTGAAGGAGGTAGTGGGCACGAGGCGTTACGCCCCGTGCCCACTACCTCCGTCCGTTGCGTCATCCCCATTGACTTTAATGGGGACGGACGCGCAATGCATTGTGGATCCGTCCGTTCCGTTGGAGCCTTCGGCTCAGTCAAAAAGTTGAAAAATTTTCAACTTTTTCGGCAGCGACGGATCCGTCATCCAATCAGATCGCGTCTGCACATTTAAGCGTTGTGACGCGACTCGGGCTCTGACGATACTGGAAGCGGGAAAGCGGGTCATCTTGCATCGCAACAAGCAGGAAGTAGCGGGAAGAACCCGGCGAAGCGATTTGATTGGCTGACGGATGCCTCTGCAAAGACTACTCCCCCATCAGTCAGCAACGCCTTCCAAACCTCCGTTGACTGAAGGAGGTAGTGGGCATGGGGCGTTACCTGGCCTAGCTCCGGCAAGCTGCATGGCACAACAGCGGGGACGCAGGGAAGGTTGTTCACCTCGCCCTGGAGTTGGAGGGGACGGCGATACGGGTCCTGATTGACCTTGTCCAGGTGGAGCAGCGGATTCAGGCGCTGACCAGGGCAATGGAGAGGCGGTTCGGGCAGCGGACCTTCAGCGACCAGAGCCAGGAGCAGCTAGCTGGTCGCCAACTCCAGGAGGAGGAGAAGAGCCTGAAGGCTTATGCCGCCGAGTCAACCTCTACGCCCAACGCGGGTATCCAGACTTTGCTCGGCTGAGGCAGAAGACGGTCACCTTTCAATTGTCACACGCCAACCTAATTGGTATATAGACCTATTTTCTAAGGTGGGTTTTGCACTCCTTGATCCATGGATTATCTGCTCACCATGACATTAACAATGGTCTGTCCAAATCATCGGACTGGGTGATTTTCGGCTTTTAACCACCAGCCCTATATTCAACCCTGACTTGCGGCCAGTCATCGGTCCCTACGTCGCATTCCCTTCGCCCTTCATGATGACATGGCTGTGAAGCTTCAGAAGCTGCTGGAGGCAGACTTAACCAAGCTGGTCAACGCTGCTCCCTGGATCTCGAACCTGGTGGTCACTAAAAGACC
Source organism: Gadus morhua (assembly GCF_902167405.1). Lineage (NCBI taxonomy): Eukaryota > Metazoa > Chordata > Actinopteri > Gadiformes > Gadidae > Gadus > Gadus morhua. The sequence continues at coordinate 30,584,010 of NC_044063.1, forward strand.
AGCGCGCGTGTGTCGACCTCAGGGCTGTTATCAAGTCATTCCAGACAAGTAGCGGCTGCCTAAAGCGGAAGAACTGACAATACAGCTTCACAGTGCCAACATATTCTCAAACTTGATCTCCGCCAGGGTTACCTGCTGGTCCCACTGCACCCCGAGATCCGGAACCTCACTGCTTTTGTCACCTACCCAAGGGTGTTTCACTACACAAAGCCTTTTGGGCTCAGCTTCCAGCATCAACTGTTTCCAGAAGATTATGGCCACCATCTCCGCAGGCATTACCGTGGTGGTGATGTACCTGGATGTTCCTCTGTACTATTATTACAAATATATGTGACTAGCAATTGCCTGCAAGTATTGTGTGCTTTTTGCATCGTCGAAAGACGAAAGAATCATACACGATTTTGACGGGTCGGCGACGAGACGAGGTCTTGTAATATGACATGCTTGCGATCTGCGATGCTTTCGTCTGCGACGTTCGAAAACCCCACGACGAAAAGTTTGGCATGTCAGAATTCTTTGGGGAATCCATTGTTGACATGAGGGAACCACGCCCCCAGTTGCGTGAGGGAAGCCCGCGAACAGCTGGAGCTCACGCGCAGTGTTTACCAACTGACTTCACTGCACTACGCTGAGTAGGAGTAACTACTGCAAAAATGAATGCGATCAATAACAAGAAGAATGCTAATAAAGAAAACGATAGAAATGGAGCAATATAATGGAGACAACTTTGGTGGAAATGTGGCAGCAACGTCCCTGCATTTTCAACCCAAGAACGAGTCCACAATCTTTTCTTCTTTTTCTTCCTTTCCGTCTCTGTGCAGGGGACCGCCAGCATAATGCCTAGTGCTAGGTACTCGGGATCCATTGTTTGATTGCTTTGTTGCTAGGCTACGTTGTTGCTGCGTCTACTTTGTATAGTTCATGTCACGCGCAACGCAACTACTGTGAGGAATTGCCGCATTGAGCAGATATAAAAACTACTGGAACCTTTATGACAAAAATGTAAAAAGCATTTATGTTAGGTCTAAATCTTAGATTTTCAAAATATCTTGCAAACGTGAATGATACAAAGTAGAGAGCATCGCACCCTCGAATCTTGTAGTGTGGCCAGTCTTACGACAAGGCCCGATTTTCCTGGCTCTGAGATCATATAGTGTGACATGTTAAATCGTGGAGGAATGTCTGAGAATCGTGTAGTCTGAACCGGCCATTAGACGCAATATCTGATGGAATTGCCACGACAGTAACAAGGGTTCCCATTATATTAAATATTGTCTTATTATTCATATAGTTACAAAGTGTAGTTACAGGTATTTCCATAACATTAAAAATATTCCTTACTTTTGATATTTTTTAAGCGTTAATCTTGAGGTAATACATTTAAAGACTTTTTCTTCAACCCCCCCCCCCCCCCACACACACACACACACAAAATGTAGTCCAGACGCAGTGTCACAACTGAATATACAAAAGGACGATGATCAATCGGTAATTAGCTAATTAAATCTCAATCTGTTAATTAAATGATTAAAAAGGGGCGAGGGAAGAAAAAGCAGAACATAAAACCTATGCCCTTTCATCAATGGTCTGACAGAGATAGTCAGAGAGATCATTTCACTCATACAGCCACTGACTCATGTGATATTAAATTTATTCACAATCGTTATGTGTAACAAATTGCTTAACTTTTTTCTAACTTCAAAGGCAGTGCTCATATTTCTTTCAATATGATGTCATTTTTTACAATACTGAAAACTAGAGGGAGGCTATGAATATTAATAAAAACACAATGTCTGAAATGTCTCATTCTATTTAATATATATATATAAAATAAGAATTAAATAAAAATATACATTTTCAAATACAGCATGTTGAATTTGGGATAAAAAAATACATTGGATACAAAATACATCATAGTAAGACTTTTTCAAGCCGTGGAAAATCAGGTAAAAAGAATTGCCATTGCATAGTTCACAGTGGGTTAACATGGATAAACGCAACAGGTTTTCGCCAAAGATAATTAAGTAGCAAAACAATTGCTTCAATAACATAAAACTTCAGCCCTCGGCCCTGTTCCCGAAAGCATCGTTAGCCTAAGTGGATCGTGAAGTGCGTCGTACGAGCATCGTACAGTTTTCACACCATTTCCCGAAAGCATCGTTGGTAACGAACGTCGTGAAAACGCTCGTACCTAACGAGGACTCCAGGGGTACTCATAGGATGCTAAGAGCATCGTTAGACTACTATAGCCTCAGTGGCGTCAACAGCGGACATTCCGTGTATTGGATATGTTTTATTAAAACACATCCAATACCACGGAATGCCCAGCTAGCACAATTTCGCAACCAAAAACAGTGGTTACCGCCGATATATTACTCATAGACTACTGTTAGATTTAAACAGCAAAGATAGAGACATGTTGTCAACAACAACATAATTTATTGCAGCAATTTGAAATTCCAAAAATACATGCGCAGTCGAAATGTAACGATCAAACGCCACATCACATGGCATATAATAAAATCAAATGATTCCATCTCTCTGGTGTGGGAGGTCGCTTTCGAGCTGCACTTGCTGTCTCCCTCTGATTTTAATTCAACCATCGTGGTTAAAATGTCTTCATATTGATCAATGACAGAAGACTTAGGCTACTAGGAGACCAGCGGGTGTCGGATCATTTCTGCAGGCGTTTTTTGTTGCGATTGTTTGCATTAAACACTGCAGGCGCTTCGGTGAGGCTGAGATGAAGTAAGTTGTAGTCTACACTCAGTCGTGAACTCATTATTGCATTCATAAAAAAAAATTAACATTCGTGAGTATGCAATAATACAAATTATTCTAAAGAGGTCTGGACTCCGTGCGCAGCCCTGCCTTCTCCAGTGAACCAAGAAAGCCTGCGTCGTGACGCTGGGGGGTTGACCCCCTCGGTTTTACACAGGAAACTTGAGATAAGAAGGTGAAATCGCCGGGCGTGCCAAGTTGCGACCGAACCGGCTTGGCAGCGTAAAAAGAACTATAGCCTACTTCTTCCTGCCCAACAATATGGGCAGGATCTAGACCAAGCTCTCCTAATCGGGACAGCAATAGCCGTGTGTCAATGCCTAGCCTCTGCGTTTGAATGCAAATGAATGAATGGAACGTTGCATTTTAAATGTAACGAGAGAGTGTGCGCCAATCAATGAAACGTTATGCGGAATCAGATAAAGTCGGCTCTCTTTGCTGCGCAAAGTATGTTTCAGAAATCAACACCTAGTTGTCACACAAGCTATTTTTGATTTTTGTATTATGGAAGCGGGGAAAATGCCGTGAAAAAATGTACGCACAGTGCATTCAGGATTAGGACCAATACATATGTTGGCCTAGGCCTAATCAATTGTGTTTTAATATCTTTAGCATTCAAATGATTGCAGTCTATTCTTTTCGTAGGCTATTCTGCTGTTGGCCTTGCTGGGGAGATATTTTAACGCTTTTTAACCCCATTTTCTGCGACATTCCTGCGTCTCCCTCAGTACGGAGCCCATTTCAGCACTGTGTAACAGTTACAAACCTACGAACGTTGTGAGTGCAGTGAACGCACGTTCATGTTAGGAGTTTCGGGAAACGGTCCAAAGAAATTCACGATGGTTTGCAAGATCCATCGTGAGAATGATCGTACGAGCGAAGATCCATCAATATCGGGAAACTAGGCCCTGGCCTTTTTTATAGTAAATCAAGCCTTGTGAACTATGATGCCAATATATAAAGGTTATATGACAAAAATAAATAGAATGAGACACCGTATCTCGTCACAAGTGCTCTAGCATCAGAACTTGGTTAAATGGTCCAAGAAACTCTCAGATTTATTTGGATGCATCACTGTGAACACTGCCTAACAGGCCAGGCTCGCCCTTATCCCAGCATTATACTAATTGTACTTCATAACAGCAAGAGCCATCACATCACAGAACGCAATCGTTCCGCTCAATTGTTATCTTATGCCAGGGAAAACAATATCATGCACGGCAGCTCTGCGTCCAAGATGATAATGGTTGGATTTTTGATTCTCTTGACCCAAGACGTCGTGTGTTGGATCATATGGTTCGTATTGTTGTAACGTTTGCATTGAAGCCAGTGTCCATCAAAACTAGTTGTCCTTTTTGTCTTCACTGTCCTCAGTGTTCTGGTAAAGAATAAAGAGACACAAATGTTGTTTGTTAATCCGTAGGTGGCTGGTGGAAGTAATAGAATTCTGATGACCTTACGAGGACGGAGGAGGGTGAATTTTCAGCGTTTTCAAGCAGATCAAGATTTAATGAATAGAGGCGATTACGCTCTCTACGTAAAAGCATTCAAACCTAATATAATGGATCAAGTAGTGTTATGATAGGATTATTGGTTATAAACAAGTTTGCTGTGACTTGTAATTTGTTATTTCGTCTAACGGATACTTTGGTTAGGAAAGGTCAGAAGCTTAATATCAGGGGGTGGGTGGATGGCAGAGGCCCTGTGTCGGGTGTCAGTCACCTGTAGCAGTTGGTGCTTATTCAGAAGGCTATCATACTCTCTGGCCAATCCGTCTGACTGTCTCTTCACCGCCTCGGCATCTGACTGGGACTCCTTCAGCGCTGAGAAGGAAACGTGGTTGAAATCTCAGCCACACATTTACAGCCACTTACCAACTTTCAGCATCTGCGTCGCTATCCAGACTCATAGCGTAATGACAAAGAGCTGAAAAACACATGCCAGGGACCAGATGTGTGCATGTGTGTACTGACCTTCGCCTGAGGTCTTTAATTCTTCTTTAAGCATCTCCACCTCTTTCTTCAACTGCTCCCTGCCCTCTGTGGTAGACTTATCCCCCTTCCCTTCAGTCAGGGTCTGAATCACATATAGTCATCAGCATAAATGGTTGGTTGAATTATTCAGATCCGGATTACGATCTGGGCGATCTCTAGATATTCAAGCATTCTCTTCAAAAATTACAATAAAAACATTATTTTCCATTAATATCAATGAGGAATTGTCTTTATGATTGTTTAACCAATTAAATATCGCCCAAAACAATCGTGCTTACGTTTTTTTCAAAGATCAACCAGCTCTAGTCATCCAACCAACATGCATCAAGAACGGGTCTGACTGGGAAAATCTTTAGCTATTAGACGTTCACCAGGATAAATGTATACCGCCTTACTTGTTTTAGAAGCTCATTGTTCTCCATGTTCTTTATGACTGCCTGGTTATTGCTGTCGGCCTGTATCTGGAGGGCGGCGGAGGTGAGGTGCAATGTGGCCAGCTGGTTTATTAGGGTGACCATTCGCCTCACCACCCTGCAAAATATCACATGTCCATTGGATCACAAGGCTCCCTTTGAATCCCCATCGGTCATATTTGGCTTTAATATTTCCGGTGTGTCGCATTGTTATTGGATATCATTCGTTGGATATGATTTGCTGTTTTGGTTCAAGTTTAAGTATTTTATTGTCCTGTACACAGAGAAATGCAGGATTAAACTGAGCACTGAAAAGCTTGAGACAATGCACTGGGAAATACTAAACAAACTACCATAAAGCCTAAACACCTGAAAGCCAGGTGATATTAAACATAAACTATGTAAATCGATACACCATGGGGTAACCTTTTACACAGGAATATTACATACAAATAAAACAAATACACAGAATAGCAAAAAATGGATACACCAGTCCAGCAGCAGTGTTTCCAGTGTTTTGTGTTTTGACTAATGACTTAGTCAAAGTGTTCAAGGAGCAGGGGGTCTTCGGTGAGGGTTCCAGTTCGCAATAATCTATACAACCACCTGATGCCGTCGTTTCAATTCCATTCAAAAAGCTTTATGGCACGACTATTGTTTTGTACAGTATTACCGATGCATTATTAGGGGTCCGAGCAGCGAAGCTGCATGGTCCCCTATTGTTTCTGTAACGTGTTTTTTTCCCTCAAATTCTGTAAAAGTCCTACTGCAGCCTATACCGTAAATCTAAAACTCTTGAAATGTTCAGGTATGGTTACCAATAACCCCCACTACCCATGAACCCACATTTGTGGTCCTGCACCCAAAGGTATTGTGGTATTGTAAAAAAGAATGAATTAGGCTTATTTCTCCTCACCAGATTGACCTGGACTCAAAATTCTTTCATAATGTTAATCTCTAAAATCAGATGCATCTTTTTCACCCTGGTCTTCTGATCTAAAAATGTTTACTTTTCCCACAATTTCATAGAAAAGCCAAACTTCCACAGTCTCAACCCATTTTGCCTATATGAGCATTTTCTTATTGTATAACTACCATACAGCTATTATTAGGTTGATACCATTAACAGTGCAAATTTTCAGATCTGTGCTCTTTTAAGAAAGCCCTTAAATCTCTTGTGAAATGTGTGCTTGGAGTTTTCTTGATGTTGTGTGCTTATCAATAGACATTTTCACCATGTGAATGAGGCTTCATGCAGTTCAGGAATGTCAGTGCCTCAACAGGATAATGCCTTGTACTGGTGATCCTTAGCTTGAGAGTTCGAATCCTGATTAGAGCATTATGAACAAGCTGAACATGACATTCTGTCATTTCCAGTCATTTAAGAAACACAATATTGAACAGTGTTCCTGATGAGAAATTCATCAGGCAATCAACATTCCGACTCATTCATTTCCACAAATCTGACTGCCAAGACACAGTATGGCATTAGGGGAACTTCTTCGTTAACCGTTTTTCCTTCATAATTAAGTCTGTCATATTTATATTTCTTCCGTTAGTGTTCTTGACTATCAAGGTTTAATTTCCCAAAAATTTCAAAGATTTTTCAGGAATATGCTTTTAAGAAAGCCCTTAATTCACTTGAGAAATGTGTGCTTGGAGGTTTCTGGATGTTTTATGCTCATCAATAGACATTTTGACCATGTGAATGAGGCTGCAGTTCAGGTTTATCCGTGGCTCAATGGGATAATGCCTTGTACAGGTGATCCTTGGGTTGAGAGTTCGAATCCTGATTATAGTATTATGAACAAGCTGTACATGACATTCGGCCATTGCTTGCAGCTCACCTGAAAGCCGAGGCACAGTATTGCATTAAGTGGAACATCTTCATCAACATCTTTCCTTCATAATTAATTGTCATGTATATCTTCCATTAGTGTGTTCTTGACTTTTAATTTTGTTCGGACCCCGTTAATCACCTCTTGCGGTTATATTTAATCTTTAATTTTTGTACTTGATAGAAGTATGTTTTCTTTCCCTAAGAGTGTTTTGCACTTTGTTATTGCATAATAATTAAAACATATTTATTTAAAAACATACTGATATATATATATATATATATATATATATATATTTATTAATAATTATTATTATTTATTTTTTTTCATCTAACCCTAACCCTTTTTTTTTACATTGGTAGTAACGGCGGGGCCCTACTGTTGTTAAGGCCTTAACCATACAGTACTGGGGGAAACACTGAGCAGTGTACGGTGAATAATAAGCAGAATTTAAAAAAGTATCCAACATATTAAAGTCCAGTTGTAAATACCGTCCTTAAGAAGAGGAAAGAGGAACTGAAGATGTCTTTCAGTGATGATGGGTAAAGCTAAACATGGAAGCGTTAGGATGGGTGTGTTTGTTTCAGTGGTCTAGACTCACAGCCAGAGGAAGAGCGAGAAGCCAGAGATGTAAAGGTTCCGCTGGGCTCCAAAGAGCTTCATGTACACGTGGTCATACCGGACCGCGCCAACCTTTGGATCTCTGCCAGGCTCCATGTTGGAGTACTTCCTAACTTCTCGCACGGCGTCTGAAGGGACAAATAATGGGAATATACAACTTTAACATGACTTAATGCAACATTTGTTTGTACAGGAACGTTTTCTCAAAGCAATACCAGTAGTAAAACAAATTACAACAAAACGGCAACAATCAAAGGACAAGATTCGTCAAGACCATCCGCTACATTTCCATTGAACGTCAGTGGTTAGGTCATGGCAACCAACAATTGGATATAAACCAACAAGGTTAACTGTTCCTTGATGTCAATCAATCTGATGCACCGGTATAGTACCGTGCAAAAAAGGCAGAGTTACCATGCTCTCCAAAGAGGTGAAATGAATCATGGTGTTGATGACAGATATAGTGAACAATGCTAAGGGGACATGGCATCTCTGATTACCACACATCACTCTTTGCCGAGCACGATGGACTGAAGTTGTAGCAGCGGTGGCTAAAAATGCCATGGCTGACATATGGATACATTTTAAGAATGGATTATATAATCCATAAACAGTGACAAAGCACTGCCACTCACTCATTCAGAGAACTGGGGACCTATGAAAAATCTGATTGGTTTCTTACCAAGGAAGAGAACAATAAGAAAGATGATCATGGCCAGAAACCCCTTGTTCCAGAACCTCGCCACACTGTTCCAAATGTTCAGCTTGAATATGCTCTGCCATCTGTAACATATGATAACCACACAATAAGATTCATAACCAAGTGATAAATCATACACAATTGATCAAACTAAGACACACACACACACACACACACAAACACCTTACCTTGTAGCAGAAATAAAGGGCAAACATAGCAGGATAACAATGCCAATCTCCCCATAAAGGAACACGGCCACGGCTTTCCACTGTAGAGTCATATCTCTAGTGGCAGATTCTGAAGAAAGGGGAAAACAAGTCTATTAGAGCGACAACGCTAAACACAACATTATAATAAAAGGTCAGCTCCCTCACGTTAACATTTGCTGTTGACACAGAAACCCAAGTTATTCATGTAATACTCAATGACAGCCAGGTGTACAAGGCATTCATGTAATACTCTATGACAGGTAGGGCTGGCCCGAATTATTCGAATATTCGAATACTCGGAAAATTAGTATTCGAAGCTTAAATCAGTATTTGGAGCTTCGTTGTTACACGTAGGCCTACGTGACGTTACCAGAGCGAGGGAGGCAAACTATAAGCGACACCAAGCAGAGAAGCGAGAGAGGCTGAGGAAGAATAGATATCTTGTTTCCCTTTACTTTATAACATCATTAGCGGGATCTCGGGAGGAAAAGAAATGCTTAGTGAAATGCTAACCTTAGCTTAGTTTGTTTACGTTCGCTGTACAGCGCCGCGCCAATCAACTGTGACTGGCTTGCTGCAGAGCGTGAGCGTCTTGCGAATACCCGGTCAATATAATGGATATAATATGGACACATAAGACAATCAATATTCGGTATTGTTATGGATTTATTTTACAAATTCCCTGAAAAGATGCACGTTCCAGAATGAATTGAAAAGCTCCCGCAAGGGCTGAGATGGCAGAGGACAGCTGATTTGGTACGGTACAACAGCTGTTCGCTTCCACGGGGAAAAACTAAGTAACTCCAACTTACTTAGGCCTACTAATTAACGTTCAAAAGCTATTAAATCTTCAACAATATATGCAGATACTGTCAAAATCGGTTCCAGGGAGTATATAGGGATTGTTAATGTTGTTTTTGATGGTGTGTTTTTCTGGAAGGAGTATTCGAATATTCGCTCGGAAAAACCAACGAGTATTCAAAGCCTGAAAAATGGCATTAGGGCCAGCCCTAATGACAGCCAGGTGTACAAGGCATACAAGTAACACTCTCAATGAGAGCCAGGTGTACAAGACATACATGTAACACTCAAGAGCCACATCTACGAGCCAGGTGTACGCAGAATAAGAATTTCGAATTACTTTGAATCCATCTTATTGTACACAACAGGACACATCTTAGGCTTGGTTCCTCAACAGCCGTAGCAACAATACAAGATAAAGTCAAAATATTTGTATACATCATTTTTATAAGACAAAATAAAAATAATAATAATGGCAGCATAGATCACAATAATAAATATTTATAATGAAATAAAGTAATTCATAAAAAGAAACTAAAACAGTGTAAGTTAATAATAAAAAAATACTATAATAATTAAAGCTGCGAGCAGCATTTTACGGGTGCCAAGCCTAAAGCCGACCAATAAGACCCCGTCAGACCATTAAGACCCTAACAGACCATTAAGACCCTGACGCAGACCATGAAGAACCTGTCAGACCATTAAGACTGTGACGCAGACCATTAAGACCCTGACGAAGACAATTAAGACCTTTTTTGTTTGCATAGGTTTGACAATGCTGGGATAACATCAGCTTGGATCTGTTAATGGGCGAACAAAATTTCATGAACGTACGTCCTCCACTCTGTCGGGTAATACTTTCCAGTCAGGTCCGATGAAATTTGCATATTTAATACATTCGTTATACGGAGCTGCACAATTCCACAACCATTACCGTCAACACCCGGCCCCCTTCTTCTTCTACGCCACTTTTGCTGAACTGCGACTGTCAACATCCGGGATAATATACCAGTAACAGGGCTCTCACGCATTCGGCGTGAGACACACGCAATTCAACCCATGCACACGCTCACTAGGGCTGGGATAAACGATTATTTTTTAAACGATTCATCTAGCGATTATTTTTTGATGCATCGATTAATCTAACGATTCATTTTTTCAGTCCGATTCGATTTCGATTCGATTGGATTATCTCCCCATTAATTGACTAATAGCAATTTATACATGTTGATTGACATAAAATATGAATTCCTTAACATTTCAATACATGTTTATTGCCTTTAAATTCCAAAATAAAAGTTCAAAGTGATGCAATTCTACGGTGCTCGGTCATCTGCAGCTGCTACCAGGTGGCGCCTCTTCAGGTGCTGGTGAATTGCCGTGGTGCTAGAATGGAAAGTCATCTCCATTTTGCAAAGACGACATATCACGGAATCGTTTCCTTTTACATTAAATAATTCCCATACTTAGAGGAACGAGTGCGTGGCGCCTTGCACTTATGAAAGTCTGAGGAGCCGCTCGCGTTGCTACTACGCTCCGGCGCCGCCCATCTTTTTTTCTTTTTTTTTTATCGACGCGCATTTTTCGCGTCGGCGTAATTTATGCGTCGACGTAATCGATTACGTCGACGCGCCGTCCCAGCCCTAATGCTCACACGCCACCACACTTCGTATTTCTCACGCAGAGAAATTACCAGGATAGCGCCCGCTATTTAACAGTGTTACATGTAGGAATCAAATGGGTTTCCCGTACGTAGAGTAACCAGACGTCCTCTTTTGCCCGGACATGCCCTCTTTTTGAGACACTTTTAAAAAATGTGTGGCGGAATTTCAAAGGCCGCTACCTCATACATGTTCACATTGAATTTGCGTTGTGTTTCTCTGGGTCGTTCACAAACTAGTTAGGCTACGCCCTCCCCTACTCAGTTTGGTTCGCTTTGCATTGGTGGAACTGAGTAGGGGGAGTGGTTAAGTAGAGCCTTCAGATTGGACGGTTTGACTTACTAATGCCGCTTTTCCACTGCATGGTACCAGCTCAACTCAGCTCGTATCTGGTACCTGAAGTGGCTGCTTTTTTTAGTACCGCCTCTCTCTAGGTTCCAAGCGAGCTGAGCCGATGCTAAAAGGTGACGTCGGCAGACGGCCGGCCACTGATTGGCCAGAGAGTGTGACGAAGTCACACTCTGTTGTATATACTCCAACACTCTCCGGGACTTTTCTAGTGTATTTTGTCTCGCCGCGTGCAGCCTTCTCTGACTCTCTTCTCTTTTGTGTCTGACAAAAAGCACCAGACCGAGCAGCACGAATACCATCGCATCGATGTCCTCCATTGTTGTCATGTGGGTTCTGTCCATGTGTGGGTTGCGTAGGTGTTGTTTGCGTCCCGTACAAAAATACGTCACGGCCCTTTCGTGCAGCCGACCCCGCCCACGTCCAGGAGGTACTATTTGCGGTGGAAAACGACCCGTGCTGCTACCGTGTCGAGTCGAGTCGTGTCGAGTCGAGTCGAGCTACATGTGCGGTGGAAAAGCGGCATTAGTTACCGTCAGGTTTTGTATTTTTTTTTTTGCCATTATTGTTTTATAGGGACAAACATTAACAAATTTCTCCTACAGGGGATTGATAACGTTCGATCTATTGAACAGAAAGAAACACTTCGTCATACTTTACACACTTTACCACAGCATTGGCCTACTGAATGCCACAGATATATTTTCAGCATTGGACTGAATGCCACATAAATATATAATTATGTTTTTGCACTTTTGCAACGTTTAAAAGTTCAGGGTGTAAAGTTCAAGTATATGCCTCTACTTGTATTTCTTAAGCCAATAGCCTTTTGAGGCAGTGTTTTTTATTAGTGTTAAGGGCCAATAATGCTTACTATCATACGTTAGTTACCATGTCTGTGGACACATTTGTATGCAGTCACATGTAAATATAAAAAAACAAATGTTCCTATTGACTTATGATGGTGTAGCCATGCATGTTGTTTTATTGTTAATATGTCAATTCATTTTTTATTGAAAATACTTTGTATAGATGAATTATCCCCAAACTTGTCATCGTAACACCTTTGACATAAACATGACTTAACATGGCAGATACCTGTGTATTGTTTATCATATGCGGTAAGAGTGTAACATTTTCAACTCAGTTCCTTGGTAGCACCTACTTACATTAAGAATCACTTCTGATGGAAAAAATGATGTGTATGAAAAACACTTTTCTTATCTATTGTTACTATTATATTGTTTAAAATGTACGCATATATTAAAAAAATATCTAGCGTATAAAAAGTGGCTGGTAAAAAAGATGAGTGGCTGGTGGGCAAACAAGTTAATTTCCATCTCTGTATTGCACCTGTTATGGAATAGGGAGAGACGTCGGGAACCCGACGCAGTCTATTCATAATATTGTATAGACAGGGCTCCAGAGTGCGCCTAATTTGGGCGCACATGCGCCTAGAATTGGGGGCAGTGTGACCAAATATTGTATTTGGACGCACCGGTGCGACTGAACATTTATCTGGTATAATATTTTTTTTTTTTGACCACGGAAGAGGCAGTGAATGAACTATTGATTAGACAGCGATTTATTAGATACCTAATAAACCGTTGGAACACGCAAGACCGGTAACCATAGCAACGCCGGTAAACAAACCCGTGAAGCCCAATCCAGTGGCCTGTACTACGAAGCTCGATTAGAGGGTTAGCGAGGTGGGATGTTGAGCTGAAAGCCTGGGTTAGCTGTACCACGAAAGTCGATCTCTTTAAGCGTCGGTGTATCACCATGGTGACTTACGCTCGCAACCAAACCTGGTCGGGAGCAGCTTTTCAGCTTAGTCTACCCGGAGATCGGCTACTTATATCGGCGTGCGCAGCTTCCTAGCCCCTCCTCCGATAATGGCGTCACCATTTGTGGGTGTTCCGGTGGACCTCGGCGCACTTATCGTACAGGCGTCTCTCCGGAGACAGAGGGTTTTTCGGGAGAGAACCGATCCCTTGGCATTGTCTGACGATAATCTTTATGAGAGATACAGATTCTCATCAGAGGGTATTCGTTATTTGATCCTCCTTGTTGGACCTTATGTAGTCAATGCTACACAAAGACACTCATTCGGAATACAATTATCTGTTCGGCATAGAATTACATGCCGAATAGAAGAGGTGGTGTATTCCGTTTTAATCGACATGTATACACTTATTCCGAACAGATTGGGGAGCAGCTGCAGTAGTTCGTAATTGGTCCACTGAGCTCCGTTGGTACTTTTATACACACCGAACTTGACCGCTGTCAAGGAAAGTGGATTTATTGCCTGATTCACGTCTTCGTTCGCAAGTAGTCCGGTAAGCGTGTCCGGTTGCTAAGCGGCGGGCCATAGATATGTTTATTAATGAAATGTTCGCGTATCGTAGTGTCCCTCGGTGTCCGAGATAACTGTAAATGAGTAGGCTACTACTAGTACTTTTGCAGGCTGAACGTTAAAATACTTCTTAACTTGGAGAGACCACTCTCTCCCACCAGTCTTGGCTGCGGACTCGCATTCAAATTCCTCTTGTTTGCGGCGAAGGTGGGGGTAAATATAAAGATCAGACTTAGCTGTGCTGTCCTTCTTAATTGAAGGAGCAGGCAGAGAAAAGCTCTCTCCTGCTGTGCTTTCATTAAAATCAAATTCACAATGCCAAATAGTGATAAGACGTCCATTATGTCGCCGCCGGTCCAGAGATGTGAAAGGTATGCGCAAGAGACATAACGGACACTTGTGTTACTGCCAGGTTTACAGTAGGGGATCACATTTTAGGAACAGGGGCCGTATTCACAAAGGATCTTAGGGCTAAAAGTAGGTCCTAACTGGCGAATTTAGGAGTAACTCCTAAAAATAATGGGCGTGTCACTCTTAAATTTAGGACTCCTAACTTTTTTCACTAAGAGCAATTCACAAAGTATTTTAGGACTAAAAGTAGCACCTAAGTCTAGGAGAGCTTAAAAGTCCTCAAGAGGACTCCTAACTCAGTAAGACCTATTCACAAAGAATCTTAAAATGCCTGCGAGACGAAATGTTAGGGTATTCAACTTATTGTGGAGTTAATGCGCGATGCAATAACATCCCCGACTAACAGGAATAATCCGATTAGTCCCGAAATAAAATGTTATAAAAATTATAAGTTATAAAAAAAAATATATAACTTATAAAAAATAAAAATAATTGCGCCATCAAAAGACGAGGACGTGTTCGTCAATAGGAAGAAAGTGCATTCCATCAACACGCAGGTTGTTTTTGATGCAAATTTTAACATAGCCTACTGGATGTTGTTGCAAAGTGGCCTGGATCTTCAGCTACCCATGATTCGCGCATTTTAATGGTGAGCGGTCTGAGGCAGCTTTTTGAGATGTACCAGTTGGGTGTCACTTGCTGGGTGACAGTGACTATCCATGCAAGACGTGGCTCTAGACACCCTACCTTAATCCACAACCGGGAGCACAGTTAAAGTGTAACATGTAAGTGATTAAGATTACGCTTAGTCCTATGCGTAAAACACATCGTATTGGCTCTTTGCGAGCACACAAACATACACGAAATGTTGTGGAGAGAGGAATTGGGCAGATGAAACGTCGGTTTCATGTCCTCCACGGCGAAATACGCCTCAACCCAGAGAGGGCAAGCACAGTAATCACTCTATGTGCCATTCTACACAACCTTTGCAAGCGGAGGAACATTCCACAGCCAGACGATGATGATGATGATGATGATGGCGATCAACATTACAAGGAATTTGGCCGTGTGGAACCAGGTGGACTGGCATTTAGGGATCACTTTGAAAACAAATTTTAGGTAAACACCTTCGCACAAATCAGTCAACACTTGGGTAGTTCGTAACATTTATTTTCTTTTAGATTTCACGTATTTTTATTGTTTGCTTTCTCTCTCTCTTGAACGTGCAGGCTACAACGTCATTATCGTGGTCTGCACAAAATTGTCATCATGCGTGTATTCTGCTAACTGCACTATAACTACTTAATAGGAATTAATTTCTAGCCTAGGCTATTTCCTTGTTTTTCGGTGATTCAGTGGGCTCGTCTGAACAACCAATCACCGAATTGGCCGCTTCTAAACTCGTGCACGAGAATTGACGTAATCCATAGCAACGGCGCGTCACTCTTAGTTCACTCTTTGTGATTTATCCTTAGTAAGAGTAGGTCTCAGCGGCTTTGTGAATAACTTTTAAGAAAAAACTCCTACGTAAAATGTTTTAGCGCGAGTTAGGAGCACTCCTAGCGGTAAGATAAAATGCTTTGTGAATACGGCCCCAGATCTATTCCGCATAGACATCTATGTGGATCAGATGTGCCATGTAAACGCTGCTAGTGTTGCGTAGTGTGTCTGTGTTTCAAGTTCGAAGGTGTCCCCGCACGTACAACGTACATTAACCTATAGTCCAGTGCCGTGTTGTCCATTATCCCTTATATAACCGCTATGTCAGTGACACAATTAGGCCTAGGCATTTTTTATTCTACAAATTCATATTATAGCTGTGAGAATTGTTAGAGGGTTACACCTCCATAGTCGGAAAACCAAATCATAGGCTAGATTCACCTGAAATTATTCAAATGGATGCTTACAACTTACCACATTGAATAATATTTTATATTTATTTTTGACTTGGCCCCATGTTCGTAGGAGCAAACATGGGGCCCCACATGGTAAAAGGGATGATGATACATAATATTTTTTAGACAATATGCAGAATTTTTTACCAGCACGCCACCCTAGCCATATTATGGGCAACCGTGTTCCCCGTGGCTGTGATTTGAACTTTGAATTCTTCGTAGGAGTTCATTATAACACACTGCTCGGGGTGAGTCAAATGAAAACCTGGTTCAACTAATTGAATCTAAAGTGAGCGTTGTGGTACCATTTAACTCTGATTGCGAGTTGTCGCTCTGTCGAGCCAGGTTTTCCCAAGAAAGCCTGGGTATGTTCAGCGAGGTTTGTGGTATACCCCCCAGGTCTTACTGAAGGCATTTATGTAATGGTCAAAATATTATTAATCAGTGGCGTAAATATCGACGCTGCAACCGGTGCAGCTGCCCGGGGGCCCAGACGCTGTCACCCCCCTCAACAACTCAGCGCAAGGCAGGCACGGTCCAACGCCCCCCCCCCCTCTCAACAACTCACAACTTGGGTGCACCATAAATACGTGCTGGTGCACCCAAATTAAAAATGTAGGCGCACCAGTGAACCCAAGGAAAAAGTTAGTCTGGAGCCCTGATAGACCATGGAAGAGGCAGTGAATGAAGTATTGATTAGACAGCGATTTATTAAATACCTAATAAACCGTTGGAACAAAGAAGACCGGTAACCATAGCAACGCCGGTAAACAAACCCCGCAAAGCCCAATCCCTACGAGAGCTCCCCGCGCTACGCCCATCCGGAGGCGCACAGAGCTTTTGGCTGCGATATTATGTATACAAGAATTATATTATATACCATTATATATAGAGCTTCGGGAGTCACAAACGGCAACAATCACTTTCTCCTCCATGGTGCGGTTCACCCCGGACTGCACTACAGGGAACGGTTGGCCGGTTGAACGCTGATTGGCTGTTACGTTATGCATGTCTCCCTCATTGGCCACGCTGTTGAACGCAGATTGGCTGTCATCATGCGAATGTCGCGGCAAATCCTCGTGAACGCGCTTGCCTGTGCAGGGCGAAGTGTCGCTTGACAAATCAAAACTTGTCGCAGGTTTTCTCACGCGAAAGATTCGCCTGATTCGTGTCTCTACTTTGACTTTGTATGGAGTCTTGTCGCCCCTTCGCGTTTGGTGGGAACGCACCGTCTACCCCAGGGGTGGCCAACCAGTCAGAGACTAAGAGCCACATTTTTTACTGTGTTACTGCAAAGAGCCACATCATACACACGGGTACACATGAACATTAGGGATGGGCCGATAGTCGATTCTATCGACGATCGACGATGGAATCAAGTAGCCGATAAAAAGGCGATAATTATATTTTAATAATTAATTGTTATTTTATTATTTTTTATTATTTTTTTTTTAAAAGCGCTGTGGTAGCTATTTTTTCAACTTAAAAAGCCCCGCAAATTGTAATTGAAATTAACTGGCACCGGTGGAAAACATACTATGTAGCGCTGACCTGCCGTATTCACTCACTGCTGCGAGAGGAGAGGGGAGGGGCTCGAAACATACCGGTCTGCTCGCACGGCGAAAT
The DNA here is from genome assembly GCF_902167405.1 of Gadus morhua. Lineage (NCBI taxonomy): Eukaryota > Metazoa > Chordata > Actinopteri > Gadiformes > Gadidae > Gadus > Gadus morhua. The sequence continues at coordinate 30,601,604 of NC_044063.1, forward strand.
GACATCACACCCCGCTGCACCATTTCCGGGTCACAGCTGTGGTACATGAGCTGTGTTCGAAATCGTTCCCTATTCACTCACTCACTATTCACACTTTCGCAAATGCAGCCATCATCGCTTCTTTTACATCCATTCCACGGGTTCGTTCCTTCAATGGCACAATGTCAAGGAGTTCTTCTCTGATATGACACTCACTTGATACCGACCGTGCAAATATTGCCAACTGTGGCTTGTCCTGAATGTCGCAAGACTCGTCCAATGCGCCACTAAAATATTTGCATTCTTGAAGATCGGAGTGCAACTGCGATTCAATAGCCGTGTTAATGTCCGATATTCTGCGTTCAACAGTGTGGCGGGACAGTTGGACATCTGACACCATTAGTTTTAGTTTGTCGTTTTCAGGAGACAAGATTTTAACAACGTCACTTAGACGTTTTTTTACAAACTCCCCTTCATTGTATGGCTTTTTAGCTTGTGCAATGTTCCAAGCCAGTTGATAAGATGCCAGCGTTAGGGTCTCTGAGTGCGTCGTAGATTTTTGGAACATCTGTGTGCTTTTCTGCGTGCCTTTTCAAAGCGATTAACTTGTGCTTGCGAAGTTCAGTCCCTTTCCGAAATTCCTGGTCGAAGTTAGCATAGAGTGAGCTGAAGTGGCGCTGAAGATTTGAAGCCTTGAATTGCGCTAATGACAACTGGCATATAAGGCAGAATTGCTCTCCCACTCTGTCAAAAACGTCCTGTGTTCCTCTTCATATTTCCTTTTTGCTGTGCATTTTTTACCTGCCATTTTTGGAGCGTAGCCTACTTGACGCAAATTGTTTACTCATGGGAAGGAGCTCTGTCACGTTAAAATTGTACCGGGGGCGAAAATTGTACCGGCCTACGTCATCAGTTGTTGACAATTTGACAACTAATTTGATTGGGTTGTCCGTTGCCGGGCAGGTTTCAAAAAACATTCGGCTCATGTTTCCAAAGACGAAATAACATAATACAGATAACGGATCGCTAGATAACACTGGTTTTTACTTTATATTTGTATTGTATTGAATTGTTTAATCGAATTTAGTTAGTAAACTGAGTGTTTAAAGCACGTTTCAAAAACCATTCGCGCTTATGTTGCCGAACACCAAATAACATAATACAGATAACGGATCGCTAGATAACACTTGTTTTTACTTTATATTTGTACTGTATTGAATTGTTTAATCGAATTTAGCTCGTAAACTGAGTGTTTAAAGCAGGTTTCAAAAACCTGCCTTGTCACGCTCAATGAAGGAGTGCAATGAACGAGCATGAAAGTTTGCGAATGTTCAAGAACCTCCCTACGTCATTCAACGCGATCGCCCGTTGCCAGGCAACAAACGATCGCGTCGTCTGTTGCCAGGCAGGTTTGGAATTTGTCAACAACTGATGACGTAGGCCGGTACAATTTTCGCCCCCGGTACAATTTTAACGTGACAGCTCCTCCAAGCTGAGCAGGCCATTTTATGTTGCATCAACACCAAACGTTTGTGAACGTTATTTTGCGTCATCAATTAAAACGTTAGCGAACATGCACACACATACAAAAAAAAAAAGGATTAAAAAAAATAAAAATAAAAAAAATATATATATATATATATTTAACACAAAATTTGATGTGAACTGAAGAGCCGCACGAAACGAGGCAAAGAGCCGCAGGTTGGCCACCCCTGGTCTACCCACTGCACTAAAAATATGCAAAATAGACATATGCTGCAATGCCATGCAAACATAGCCCGTGCTCACTACTAGTTTAACCTACATTTTAACCTGTATTACGTGCTGGCCAGGCTCTGAGTCTTTGCGATGCTCTGGTTGAGTTGGATAAGATGAGTAGATGTACAGGTAATCCTCGAACGCCAGACTTCCGAGTCGAACGTAGAAGATCTCCCAGCTTTCTTGCAACATTTCTTGAAGGCAGGCCCCCTTTTTCTCTTCATCTTTCGAAAATCTGATGCTGCTATCCATTTGGATGGTACGCCGGTACATGCAAGTGGTAAGTTGCAAATCTCTGAGCTTTCTTGCGGCATTCAACTGAGGCACACCCCCTTTTAGTCGTAGGATCTCGTCGCTTTCAAAGTAGAGCGAGTAGAGCTGTATAACTCGCAAAGAGGATGGCTACGCCCCTAGTTAATGGGGGTTGAGACGCATTTTCTTTGTATTTGTACCACGTTGGAGGTTTTAATGTCATTTTTAAATGCTCTTACACACATGATTTCATTGCTGCTTTAATCCGGTCACCAATTTATGCATCGCACGGTCTTGCTTTGTGTGCAATTCAATTTAAAGTTGTGTTTTCAAGCTGGTTTGGCAAAGAGGCTATGTTGCTAATGATGAATAGCCTGCTACCAGGGCACAAAACAGGAGCACGCGTGCGAGTGACTTCTCCACAGCGCACTATACTGTGCGTTCACACCAAACGCGAAGGGGCGAAACGATTCCATACAAAGCAGCGACTCCATTTGCAGCGCGACACTTTTGCCCGGCACGGGCGAGCGCGTTCACGTGGATTTCAGGTGGATTGAAATATTTAAACTTTGCCGCGACATTCGCGTGATGACAGCCAATCAGCGTTCAACAGTGTGGTCACTGAGTGACGTGCGTAACGTAACAGCCAATCAGTTTTCAACCGGCCAACCGTTCCCTGCAGTGCAGTCCGGGGTGAACCGCAGCATGGAGGAGAAAATGGATTGTTGCCGTTTGCGACTCCCAGAGCTCTATATAGAATAGTATACAATATAATATAATTGTATTGTATATACAATATCACGGCCAAAAGCTCTGTGCGCCTCCGGGTGGCCGTAGCGCGGGGAGCGCTACGGGAGGGTATAGCAGGGTTTGTTTACCTACGTTGCTATGGTTACCAGTCTTGTGTGTTCCATCAGTTTATTAGGTATCTAAATCGCTGTCTAATCAATACTTCATTCACTGCCTCATCCGTGGTCATTACAATATTATGAATAGACTGCGTGGAGAAAGTTAATGCTGTTACTGTAGACGATAAAGTCTACAAATTCAACCCCCGACTGGTTGAAGGATTTCGGGTGGCTAGTTTATGATGCTAAGAACATGAAAATGTTCTTTACATTTTGTAAGGAAGCCCCATCGGCAATGGCAGGCTCCTCTGTTTATAACGGGGAACCCTAATCTGAAACGCGATTCTGTGGTGAAACAAATCGAGTCCACTAGGCATTCTCGCTGCCCCAATTTCTATATAAATCGCACCCAGCCCAATAACCCTGGTACGGTGGAAGCCGAAATTGGTGCCGCTGTGTGTGTTTCTGCACGCTAATAAATGTTCTAAACAAAAACCTACTGTGCCCCCATTTTTGTTTTTCTGTGCTCCTCCTTTTTACTTAGGGGCACGAGTGATCCTGAAAAAAAAAGTTAGTGTAGAGCCCTGCCTGCTACTACTCCCCCTCGTGGCTCGACAGAAACACAAATGACAAACTGGAAGCAAGGGAAATACGTCGCGTTCTCGCTAAAGCTGGTCGTTCGTACCGGCGTACCATCCAAATGGATAGCAGCATAAACCAGCAGTGATGACCTTTCGGGCAGGTTTGCTAAAGAGGCTAATGTAGCTAACCCTACAATAAACAACGACTAGCCAATTTTATGCCACCATCACAAAGAAGAACAGGAACGCTATGAATGCTCCGAGACCGGAAGTGACGTCAAACGCAACTCGGAAGGCTGGCGTCCGAGGATTCAGGAACACACCATAAGTCATCAAAACTAGACGCAAACCCTGTTTCAACACCTCTCTAATTATGAACATAGAACAGGTCCGTTACAACGTCTACAATGCAACATCAAAACTGCGACTATCTCCCTAGAAATAAAATATTATTATGTCTATAATAAAACGGTATTATCTGGCATCTGTATGGGGCCTGTACAGAACCCAGAAGATCTAACTCGAAGGTTTAACTCGTCTAACTAGTATTACTTACCTTAACTGTTTCAAACGATATCTGCAAGGAGGTGATCACAAAGTCCCCAACGTTTTCTGCTGTCTTAAAGAATCAGTGTGCTAACTATTTCACTAGTGTTCACTTTAGTAACAACGATGACCAACACAAGTTTACAGCTAGGTCCATGGTTTACAGGGGGCTTCAGTCTGTTATCACTTCCGCGTTGGCCTCCGCCCACTGTGACATAGAGTGGCAAAGTCACGCCCCTTCCAGGGAGCCCGTGGGACATATGAGATCGAAAATATGTATGGGTTTCAATGGAGAGAAAGTAATTATCTTCTGGTCGCAGTCTTTATATGCCCCGCATTACACATATGTTGTTTGTGGATTTAAATTATATTTTTTAACATTAACATTAACATTATCAAACTTCAAAATGTTTAGTTTTCTTTGCATGAAAAATTATCATTTAAATCCACAAACAACATATGTTTTATCCAGGGCATATAAAGTAAAATAATTACTTTCTCTCCATTGTAACCGGATGAGCTTAGTGCGTTGCAGTGGAGATGAAATCGAACTCTCATCAGACACATTTTACCTTTAGCCTTGTAGGCATATTTATTGTATCGACAGGCGGGAGTAACGCAGCTGTGCTGCCACTCTCCTTGGCATCATCACGTGTAACTCAGACACCGGAACAGGTAGTGTAGGTGTCAAAGGTAAAGTCAACCCTGCCCTCTAATGGACACGATGAGTAAGGGCGTACAATAGTACTACACTTAACGTAACCCATTCATATTTTTCGATCTCATAGCTCCCATGGCGTGACTTCACCACTCTATTATGGTCCAGAGCAGCCTCCCATGGCTCTGGTGGACAGTACATGAAGCCGCCTTCAAAACGGTCAGAGTTTCCGGGAGGTTCGGACCTTAAGCTCGGAGGACAGTGCTTTGAACCAGGGCCGGTTCTGGCCCTTTTGTAGCCCTAGGCGAGATTGAGTTTTTGCGCCCCCCCCCCCCCCCAATAGCGAGCCGAGCGTTGCCCTGTTAATTTACATTGCTATATTAAACATCACTTAAGACGCATATTAACTGATTTACCTTTACTTTGCTTGCAGCATTTTCACACAATTATAGCTCCACTATACTACATTGCAAATAAATGTGTGATGCATGGACAACAAACAGAAATGTTTCAGAATATTTTCTTTTTAATTATTTTAAATGACTTATATACATTCATAAACACTTAAGCATACAAGTAAAAATAAGCCAAAAGTATCAAGTCAAAATATGCAAATATATACAAAAATGCTACAAAGAATGTTATGAACTTAAAAAAAAAACACACTAAAAGAACACTATAATGGACACCAGTTTAACTATTAAACACTCTACGAACAAAAGTGCAGTTGTATCGGGCATTTCTATTGACCTTTCAAAGTGACGCAGCATTAGAATTTGACAATTCTAGACTTCCTAATGGCAAATGTGTTGATGGTATCATCAAATGATATCTGACTTGAGACCTCTTGGTTGACGCTCATCAGTGCAAGCCCATTGAGGCGTTCTTGACTCATCGTTGACCTTAGGTAGGTCTTCAGTAATTTTAATTTTGAGAAGCTTCTTTCAGCAGAAGCTACAGTCACAGGTAATGTGACAGCAATTCTTAGGGCCACCCACATATTTGGGAAAACTTCTTCAAGTTTCTTCTCTTTTAAGTGATTTAGAATTTCCATTGTCGTCATGCCGGCTTTTGGCAATGCTTGGAAATTGTTCAACTCAAGTGCCAGTTCCCTCCCGTCAAAGTCTTTATGGTCACCTTGGCTCAGAGTGTTGCTGAGGGTTTCGCACTCCTGGGCGAGTTCTTCCTCTGTCAAATTAGGGAAGTTAATTAACACTCCAAACTTGTCCTGAACATCACCCAAAAGCTTGAAGCGTTCTTGCAGTGATGTTACCGACGCATCGACAATAACATTGAAGAAGGAAATTTCTAATTTCTTAAGTGCGTCTCCTTCTGGCTCATCAGGGGATTCATAAGAGAACTGTCTCTTTGTTTTTCTCAGCCTCTTCTGCTTTAGGACGGTGTCCACATTGATCTCCTCACAGAGATCTCTTGCGGATACCTGAGCAGAAGCGAACCCAGTGCTTCTATAGCTCACCAGAGAGTCTACTGTTTTCCTCAGGAGATTCAGAGCCACATCCAGCTGCATTGACACAGACTGCAATGCTTTGCTGACATGATGTATTTTGGCCAGCATGTCATACCACACAATGCTACAAATGGTGAAGCGGTATGACCCAACTTCTTCAGCCAAAGACTGTGCTTCAGTTATTACCATTGAGTCAGTGGCTTTCTCCCTGACCTCAAGAAGGGCATCCCTCACCTCCGCTGTCTGGAATCTCACAGCCTGCACACTGCTAATTCGACTTTCCCATCTTGTATCTGACCAGGATTTCACAGTTGTTTGGACGTGGTGCTTTAGGATGGCCCACCTTTGTGTGGAGGCAGAGAATAGTGTAAAAATTCTTTGTAGGTAGCCAAAATAACTGAGTGCATCCGTAGAACTTTTTGCTGCATCCGCAACAACAAGATTTAAAGTATGTGCTCCGCACGGGACGAATAAAGCTCTTGGATTTTTTTTCAGAAGTCTAGCTTGGACACCTTTGACCTTTCCCTTCATATTTGCGCCGTTGTCGTAAGACTGTCCCCGGCAGTCTTCGAAGGGAAGGTTGAACTCTTCTAGTCTCTTCAGAATGAGGTTGGAGAGGCTTTCTCCCGTGGATGATTCAACTTCAAGGAACCCCATGAAATGTTCTTTTATTTTTGGGGTGTCGGTGTCGTCTGCTGCAACAATTCTAACTATAACCGACAACTGCTCTACGTGGCTGAGGTCTGGGGTGCAATCCAAAATAATGGAATAGTATTTGGCCAGCTTTATCTCCCTTAACATATAGTGAACAATTTTTTCACCAATGCAATCAATTAGTTCATTTTGAATATCCTTTGACAAGTATGTTGCATGCCTGGCTCCTCTCTCCACATCAGCAACATGTTGTTTGAGAACTGGGTCAAACCTGGCCATGAGCTCAACTTCCTTAAGGAAGTTCCCATTATTTGGCTGGTATAGTCTGTCTGAGCTCCCCCGCATGGGAATATTTCGCTCGGCCAAAGACTGTATTATGGCGACCAACCTGGTCAGCACATCACGCCACCTCCTCCTTTCAGCTTGAAGGAGTGCCATTTCCATTTTGTCAATTGTTTGGCCCTTTTCAAGTCGAGTCTCCAGTTCCTTCCATGAGGTCATGTGCCCTAAATGCTCTGAACTTTGCTCATGGCTTTTCAGGATCTCCCCGCAATTCTTCCAGTCATTTAGGCCACTACTATTGAGGTTAAAATGTTTCTTTGAAAAGAGCTTGCAGCAGAAGCAGTACAGAGTATTGGTTTTCCTTGAATATACAAGCCAGCTTCTCTTGACTTTCTCCCCATTGACTAATTTCCTGTAGAAGTAGTGGTGGTGGCAGCTTCTCCCATCATCTCTTTTGGGAAATGTAAAGTCTGGATTGGTCTTGTATGGTCCTCTACTAACTAACTCAGTCCTTACCGCATCACAGAGGGCTGGCCAGTCAGCAGGATCTATGGGTGCTCCCTGGATATTAGGAATTGAGGAGGGTGAGGTGTCTGCAGGCGGCAGTGTAGTAGCAGAGCATGTTGCGGTTGTTGTTCCTTCACTGGTCTCAGTGGTCTGTGTTTTACTGGTGCCTGGAATACTAGATGTGGCCCCTTCACCTGTATCAGCCAGATGTGGTTGAAATTAGTTTCATAGGGATTTCATAGGGATCTTCAAGTACATTTTGTCAGGTGGTTGTTGGCTTAGTTATGCAAAGGACTTACTTGCTTCAGGCTGCGTGTCCCTGGTCTCAGTCGTCTGTGTTTCACTGATGCCCTGAGTGCTTGATGTCCCTTCACCTTCACCTGTATTCAAGCATATAGTATACCAGACAAGCAGTGTTTAATAATGATGTGAAAATGATCATGTATTTGAATTACTTTTAGAAAACAAGCTATGGACGTGGCTTGAATAAATACTATTAAATAGACTCACTCACCTGATGCAGGCTGTGTGTACCTGGCCTGTGTTCCACTGGTCCCTGGAGTACTACTACTGGATGTCCCTTCTCCTGCTGCAGCTGTATTTAAACATAGAGTTCATCCATGCTGTTCATTACACAATTGCATTTGGTCATTTCTATCATCCTTCCACATAGTTGTATTGTACAAATACATTTTATCTGACCATGTAACTTGTAGTAGGTAACTTACAATTACTACCACCACTACTATTATTACTACTAGGCTGCTACAAGACTAAATAATACTACTAATAACAAAAAAGTTATAATAATAATAGTAATAATTGCTAATAATAACAATAACAAAAACAGCAACAATAGTACTAGTACTAGTAGTGCTCTGTAAGGTGACCTTGGGTGTCTTGAAAGGCGCCTCTAAATTAAATGTATTATTATTATTATTATTATTAGTTGTACTTACAAAGTTCAGAGAGAGGTGAACATGACGGATCAGGTGTCCTTTCTCCTGCAGGTGCTGGCTTCTGCAAATATTGCTTGAGTGCATCTGGCCAATTAAAAAAATATATATACGAAATACTGTTTATTCCGTGTTTTATTTGGCCTTTTGTAAATTCATTGAAACCGAAACCGAACCGTAAAAGGAAAGGGAGATTACTGGTTGTAGTCTTTTCGCTCGGTTTTAGCCCTACGGTTGATACGGAGAACCGAGCAAAAAGACTACAACCAGTCTCCCTTTCCGTTTCCGGTTAGGGTTAGGGGGGGCCTGAAAACGCGATTTGAAAATTCAATCATTTCGAATTATAGAATTCAAAATTAGCCAAATACCCGGGACAGGACCAATAGTAAGAATTTCGTTGGTAATCACTCTTATTTCATCCTAGACAAACCAGAAACGGGGCTCAATGTTCAAAATACCGGAATTGTCCCTTAAAAGTCGGTGGCTAGCGGTGGCTAGCGCCGCGGTAGCTGCCTGAGCGGCCGCAATGTTACATGATGCACTTGACAGCCTGACATGAGTTTGACACTATAATGGCAGAGGTCAACGTCAATTACCTCTATACTGGGCTTTCTTTTCTTCTTCTTCTTTTTTACGTTTTCGTCCTTGCGCGCCAGAGGGTTTAACTTTAGTCCTTTTCATTTTAAGAGTCAATACCTATGTCAAGCTTGATCGACGCATCTTAATTTACCGAACGTAACGTCTTTCACGCCACGCAACGCCCCGCAACGCCCTTGATCGACGCATCTTAATTTACCGAACGTAACGTCTTTCACGCCCCGCAACGCCCCCCCCCCCCCCATGGAAAATGATTTACAAAAAACATAAAAAAAAACGATTAACTAAACGTCTGGCTGAGGGGGCGCCCTAGGATAATCGTGTTTAATAATAAAAAAAAATCTTCGCTTGTTTAATTAAATTAAATTAATTAAGGGCGCCGCTAGAGGGCGCCCCCAACACATTTGTCGCCCTAGGCAATTGCCTAGGTCGCCTATGCCAATCGCCGGCCCTGCTTTGAACACTCTGTTGGGTCTGAGTTTTCGCTCGGAGTTTCGTGCGGAAGTAGAGCTACCCGAGTCCTCGGAGTTCACGTCACAACAATGGCTGCCCATTTCATTGATAGATTAAAGTGAACTTGCATTAAGCACTAAGAGGCAAACTTAAAGGTCCCGAGGCATGCTACTTTTTTGGATTCTTTAATGTAGATATTAATGGGCCCCTAACACAGTATTTGAAGAAGTTCCCGAAATTCAGCCGTGGTGCAGAATTACAGCCACTACGAGCCAGTCGCACATTGAGCTTTCCCTAAACGCACAGTTTCGGTGTCTGTAGCTTTAATGCAAATGAGGAGGAGAAAGGGTGGGTCAAGGAGGGTGGGGGGTGTGGCCCTGAGCAGCATGCTGCCACGGTACCATGCGCTCTCTTTACAGTGGATGTATCGCAATGGCGAGGCCACACAGCCTTTGGCCGTGTTCTGTAAGCATTCTAGAACACTCCGGGTGCTCAGGCGGGAGTCCTGGAGCTCCATAATATCATATTATATCTATATCATAGATATCTATATCATATAATATATATTATCACAGCCAAAAGTTGTGTGCGCCTCCAGACGATATTATGTATCCCAAACGACTGCGTTGGTTTCTCTGACGTCTCTGGTTCTTCCACTTCCACATCGATCTGAAGTAGACTGAACTGCGCGCTCCCCGCTGCCGGCTCCCCGCTGCCGGTTGCCCGCTGCCGGGCGGTGGTGTGTTGTGGCGACGGTGCCTCGCGGCAGCGGGCAGCGGGGCTCAACGATGGCTGATACGACCCCAACTACAGTCCCGTTGAGGAATTACCAGAGACGTCAAAGAACCAACGTGTCAAGCCGGCCACACACCGTGGCCGAAGCACAGGGGTGCGCATTTCACGCGGGTCAATTGCCGCCCCTAGCACCAATAGGAAGCGGCGCGCTGCAGCACCGTTGTGATATGTTTTGAAAGCAGCAGATCAACAAACTTAGTCGGTATAGGCAAGGCTACCATAACATTATACCAATTGTTGTATGACTACATATATGGCCCTGATGCCAATGATCCTCTGTTTGTGCTTACAATGATAGTCACATTAATTCATAGTTACTTCATGTACTGTCAAACACTTTGTTTACGGTTTAGTCACTTTACATACTTTATTTACTTTCATTGCTCATTCCTTTTGCATTGTGGTATTCTTCATCTAGTGCATCAACAATCTCTATATGTACAGGACCTCATATCAAGCCGGGGTGTACCAAACAGCTTTAAAAAAAAGCTTTTTCAGGGGCGGCGACGCTAGGGTATAGAACAGTTGCGTGAAGCCTAGTGGGGCAGCGTGGCACGCTGCCGCAGGTCTAGCCGGCGCCTGTGTGGGCTTGTATGTTCAAAATAATTGGGGCGTTCTTTTTGACACGCTTCTTTGGCGCCGGTGTGTGTTGGCTTTAGTGTGTGTACTACAAACCAAAGCCAAAACACTTGTGTTACAATGTGTGTAATCATACACACACACACACACACACACACACACACACACACACACACACACACACACACACACACACACATGTGACGCTCGCACAGTCATAGCTCATTGGCGGGCCGAATTCTCTGGGCTGGCAAGGCAAAGAAAGGGGAGGTAGAATCTCCCCTTTTGACGACATACTGGGAAAATTCCAAAACGGCGCGTCTGAGCTTTTTTCAAAAGCGGCGCTTGTTTTACACCCAACGAAATTTCTAGCTCCTGGGGGATCATAGGTAGGCTAGGGGAACTCATATTAATGTTAAAAAAATTCAGAAAGTGAAATTTTCATGCCATGGGATCTTTAACACCCATTCTAACATTTGCATTACGATACATTAGCTTACAATTATTAACATCACCTGATAAATTCTCGTTCATGTTCAACCATCGCAAGCAGTTCTAATAACTGATTCATCTGATTCAGCAAAGAAGTGCAAAGAGGTCCCTGCAGGAATCCATACTTGTAGGCTAGTTTTTATGAAGTCTAGTCTCCAGAACGATCTGTTTTCCGGTTTTATGTCATAGCCTTCAACTTTATTTCGCCATGTATACAGATACTAGGAATTTGAATTGTTCTTCTCCATGCAGGCAACACACAGTAAAACAGAAAGACAAAAACACAATACAAGGACAAACAGTACCATTATGAGCAATAAATTAATAGGAATGGAGATAGTGCAGTGTTAAATAAAATTAAAGTGCAATGGTGTCCAAGTTTAAGAGTTATTTAGGAGGGCTATTGCTTGGGGGAGAAAACTGTGGAGGTGACGTGATGTTTTGGACATAATAGCCATGTACCGCTTTCCAGAGGGGAAAGGATTAAACAGACTATTGGCAGGATGGGAGGGGTCAGCCGCAATCTTCACAGCTCGGTTAATGTTCCTGGAGCTGTGGAGGTCCATGATGGGGGGCAGGGGGCAGCCGATGATCCGCTCTGCCGCCCGGACGACTCTTTGTAGCCTGGCCTTTGCACGGGCTGACGCAGAGGCGAACCAGACGATGAGGGAAGATGTCAGCACACTCTCAATGACCGCTCTGTAGAACTGTACCATGATGGGGGGATTGATCTGTAGTCCTTTCAGGCGGCGAAGGAAAATCAGGCTCTGCTGGCCTTTCTTCACTAGTTGGGTAATGTTATTGTCCCATTTGAGTGTGTTGGTGATGGTTGTGCCCAGGAATTTAAAGTGCTCTACCACAGTAACGGATGAGTTGTTAATGACCAGAGGAGGATGAGTCTGGGTCTTTTTGCGGAAGTCCACTATCATCTCCACTGTTTTGTTGATGTTAAGCTCCAGGTTACTGGCTGCACACCAGGACTCCAGGAGGCTGACCTCTCTGCGCTAGGCTGACTCGTTGTGGTTGGAGATGAGGCCTATTATGGTGGTGTCGTCTGCATTTTTGATGGTTTTGACAGAAGGGTCTCCAGAGGTGCAGTCATTGGTATACAGGGAGAAGAGCAGGGGGGACAGCACACAACCTTGGGGGGCACCGGTGTTAGATGTGCGGGGCTGTGAGAGATGCGGGCCCAGCCTGACAAACTGAGTCCTGTTGGTGAGGAAGTCTGTAATCCATGAACACAGGAGGGGGTGAATCGTCAGATGGGTCAGTTTGCTGTGGAGGAGGTCGGGGATGATGGTGTTGAAGGCAAAGCTGTAATCCACAAACAGGAGTCTTGCTTAGGTGTTCCGATTGTCCAGATGTTGTAGAATGAAGTGAAGTGCAATGTTGATTGCATCGTCAACTGAGCGGTTTGGTCTGTATGCAAATTGAAGGGGGTCCATGAGGTGGTCGGTGGATGCAGGGCCGGTTCTGGCCCTTTTGTAGCCCTAGGCGAGATTGAGTTTTTGCGCCCCCCCCCCCCCCAATAGCGAGCCGAGCGTTGCCCTGTTAATTTACATTGCTATATTAAACATCACTTAAGACGCATATTAACTGATTTACCTTTACTTTGCTTGCAGCATTTTCACACAATTATAGCTCCACTATACTACATTGCAAATAAATGTGTGATGCATGGACAACAAACAGAAATGTTTCAGAATATTTTCTTTTTAATTATTTTAAATGACTTATATACATTCATAAACACTTAAGCATACAAGTAAAAATAAGCCAAAAGTATCAAGTCAAAATATGCAAATATATACAAAAATGCTACAAAGAATGTTATGAACTTAAAAAAAAAACACACTAAAAGAACACTATAATGGACACCAGTTTAACTATTAAACACTCTACGAACAAAAGTGCAGTTGTATCGGGCATTTCTATTGACCTTTCAAAGTGACGCAGCATTAGAATTTGACAATTCTAGACTTCCTAATGGCAAATGTGTTGATGGTATCATCAAATGATATCTGACTTGAGACCTCTTGGTTGACGCTCATCAGTGCAAGCCCATTGAGGCGTTCTTGACTCATCGTTGACCTTAGGTAGGTCTTCAGTAATTTTAATTTTGAGAAGCTTCTTTCAGCAGAAGCTACAGTCACAGGTAATGTGACAGCAATTCTTAGGGCCACCCACATATTTGGGAAAACTTCTTCAAGTTTCTTCTCTTTTAAGTGATTTAGAATTTCCATTGTCGTCATGCCGGCTTTTGGCAATGCTTGGAAATTGTTCAACTCAAGTGCCAGTTCCCTCCCGTCAAAGTCTTTATGGTCACCTTGGCTCAGAGTGTTGCTGAGGGTTTCGCACTCCTGGGCGAGTTCTTCCTCTGTCAAATTAGGGAAGTTAATTAACACTCCAAACTTGTCCTGAACATCACCCAAAAGCTTGAAGCGTTCTTGCAGTGATGTTACCGACGCATCGACAATAACATTGAAGAAGGAAATTTCTAATTTCTTAAGTGCGTCTCCTTCTGGCTCATCAGGGGATTCATAAGAGAACTGTCTCTTTGTTTTTCTCAGCCTCTTCTGCTTTAGGACGGTGTCCACATTGATCTCCTCACAGAGATCTCTTGCGGATACCTGAGCAGAAGCGAACCCAGTGCTTCTATAGCTCACCAGAGAGTCTACTGTTTTCCTCAGGAGATTCAGAGCCACATCCAGCTGCATTGACACAGACTGCAATGCTTTGCTGACATGATGTATTTTGGCCAGCATGTCATACCACACAATGCTACAAATGGTGAAGCGGTATGACCCAACTTCTTCAGCCAAAGACTGTGCTTCAGTTATTACCATTGAGTCAGTGGCTTTCTCCCTGACCTCAAGAAGGGCATCCCTCACCTCCGCTGTCTGGAATCTCACAGCCTGCACACTGCTAATTCGACTTTCCCATCTTGTATCTGACCAGGATTTCACAGTTGTTTGGACGTGGTGCTTTAGGATGGCCCACCTTTGTGTGGAGGCAGAGAATAGTGTAAAAATTCTTTGTAGGTAGCCAAAATAACTGAGTGCATCCGTAGAACTTTTTGCTGCATCCGCAACAACAAGATTTAAAGTATGTGCTCCGCACGGGACGAATAAAGCTCTTGGATTTTTTTTCAGAAGTCTAGCTTGGACACCTTTGACCTTTCCCTTCATATTTGCGCCGTTGTCGTAAGACTGTCCCCGGCAGTCTTCGAAGGGAAGGTTGAACTCTTCTAGTCTCTTCAGAATGAGGTTGGAGAGGCTTTCTCCCGTGGATGATTCAACTTCAAGGAACCCCATGAAATGTTCTTTTATTTTTGGGGTGTCGGTGTCGTCTGCTGCAACAATTCTAACTATAACCGACAACTGCTCTACGTGGCTGAGGTCTGGGGTGCAATCCAAAATAATGGAATAGTATTTGGCCAGCTTTATCTCCCTTAACATATAGTGAACAATTTTTTCACCAATGCAATCAATTAGTTCATTTTGAATATCCTTTGACAAGTATGTTGCATGCCTGGCTCCTCTCTCCACATCAGCAACATGTTGTTTGAGAACTGGGTCAAACCTGGCCATGAGCTCAACTTCCTTAAGGAAGTTCCCATTATTTGGCTGGTATAGTCTGTCTGAGCTCCCCCGCATGGGAATATTTCGCTCGGCCAAAGACTGTATTATGGCGACCAACCTGGTCAGCACATCACGCCACCTCCTCCTTTCAGCTTGAAGGAGTGCCATTTCCATTTTGTCAATTGTTTGGCCCTTTTCAAGTCGAGTCTCCAGTTCCTTCCATGAGGTCATGTGCCCTAAATGCTCTGAACTTTGCTCATGGCTTTTCAGGATCTCCCCGCAATTCTTCCAGTCATTTAGGCCACTACTATTGAGGTTAAAATGTTTCTTTGAAAAGAGCTTGCAGCAGAAGCAGTACAGAGTATTGGTTTTCCTTGAATATACAAGCCAGCTTCTCTTGACTTTCTCCCCATTGACTAATTTCCTGTAGAAGTAGTGGTGGTGGCAGCTTCTCCCATCATCTCTTTTGGGAAATGTAAAGTCTGGATTGGTCTTGTATGGTCCTCTACTAACTAACTCAGTCCTTACCGCATCACAGAGGGCTGGCCAGTCAGCAGGATCTATGGGTGCTCCCTGGATATTAGGAATTGAGGAGGGTGAGGTGTCTGCAGGCGGCAGTGTAGTAGCAGAGCATGTTGCGGTTGTTGTTCCTTCACTGGTCTCAGTGGTCTGTGTTTTACTGGTGCCTGGAATACTAGATGTGGCCCCTTCACCTGTATCAGCCAGATGTGGTTGAAATTAGTTTCATAGGGATTTCATAGGGATCTTCAAGTACATTTTGTCAGGTGGTTGTTGGCTTAGTTATGCAAAGGACTTACTTGCTTCAGGCTGCGTGTCCCTGGTCTCAGTCGTCTGTGTTTCACTGATGCCCTGAGTGCTTGATGTCCCTTCACCTTCACCTGTATTCAAGCATATAGTATACCAGACAAGCAGTGTTTAATAATGATGTGAAAATGATCATGTATTTGAATTACTTTTAGAAAACAAGCTATGGACGTGGCTTGAATAAATACTATTAAATAGACTCACTCACCTGATGCAGGCTGTGTGTACCTGGCCTGTGTTCCACTGGTCCCTGGAGTACTACTACTGGATGTCCCTTCTCCTGCTGCAGCTGTATTTAAACATAGAGTTCATCCATGCTGTTCATTACACAATTGCATTTGGTCATTTCTATCATCCTTCCACATAGTTGTATTGTACAAATACATTTTATCTGACCATGTAACTTGTAGTAGGTAACTTACAATTACTACCACCACTACTATTATTACTACTAGGCTGCTACAAGACTAAATAATACTACTAATAACAAAAAAGTTATAATAATAATAGTAATAATTGCTAATAATAACAATAACAAAAACAGCAACAATAGTACTAGTACTAGTAGTGCTCTGTAAGGTGACCTTGGGTGTCTTGAAAGGCGCCTCTAAATTAAATGTATTATTATTATTATTATTATTAGTTGTACTTACAAAGTTCAGAGAGAGGTGAACATGACGGATCAGGTGTCCTTTCTCCTGCAGGTGCTGGCTTCTGCAAATATTGCTTGAGTGCATCTGGCCAATTAAAAAAATATATATACGAAATACTGTTTATTCCGTGTTTTATTTGGCCTTTTGTAAATTCATTGAAACCGAAACCGAACCGTAAAAGGAAAGGGAGATTACTGGTTGTAGTCTTTTCGCTCGGTTTTAGCCCTACGGTTGATACGGAGAACCGAGCAAAAAGACTACAACCAGTCTCCCTTTCCGTTTCCGGTTAGGGTTAGGGGGGGCCTGAAAACGCGATTTGAAAATTCAATCATTTCGAATTATAGAATTCAAAATTAGCCAAATACCCGGGACAGGACCAATAGTAAGAATTTCGTTGGTAATCACTCTTATTTCATCCTAGACAAACCAGAAACGGGGCTCAATGTTCAAAATACCGGAATTGTCCCTTAAAAGTCGGTGGCTAGCGGTGGCTAGCGCCGCGGTAGCTGCCTGAGCGGCCGCAATGTTACATGATGCACTTGACAGCCTGACATGAGTTTGACACTATAATGGCAGAGGTCAACGTCAATTACCTCTATACTGGGCTTTCTTTTCTTCTTCTTCTTTTTTACGTTTTCGTCCTTGCGCGCCAGAGGGTTTAACTTTAGTCCTTTTCATTTTAAGAGTCAATACCTATGTCAAGCTTGATCGACGCATCTTAATTTACCGAACGTAACGTCTTTCACGCCACGCAACGCCCCGCAACGCCCTTGATCGACGCATCTTAATTTACCGAACGTAACGTCTTTCACGCCCCGCAACGCCCCCCCCCCCCCCATGGAAAATGATTTACAAAAAACATAAAAAAAAACGATTAACTAAACGTCTGGCTGAGGGGGCGCCCTAGGATAATCGTGTTTAATAATAAAAAAAAATCTTCGCTTGTTTAATTAAATTAAATTAATTAAGGGCGCCGCTAGAGGGCGCCCCCAACACATTTGTCGCCCTAGGCAATTGCCTAGGTCGCCTATGCCAATCGCCGGCCCTGGGTGGATGCCTTGAGATAAGAGAGGACCAAGCGTTCAAATGCTTTCATGACTACAGAGGTGAGGGCGACTGGTCGGTAGTCATTCAAGCAGGTGATCTTGGGCTTTTTCGGCACTGGAATGATGACAGCAGATTTAAAGCAGGCAGGTACTCGGCATAGTACTAGTGACTGATTAAAAATGTCCGTACACACTGGGGCCAGCTCGCGGGCACAGTGCTTGAGGGTAGCAGGTGACACCATGTCTGGTGCACATGATTTCCTGATGTTCTGACCTTTGAAGAGCCTCCGAACCTCATGCTCCGTGATGACCAGTGGAGCAGGCGAGGTGGTGGCAGGGGTGGGGGGGGCAGGGGGGGTGGAGTGGGGGGACCCACGCGGGGCTTCGAACCTTGTGCAAAACACATTGAATTGATCTTGTAGATTTGGGTCGGTGGAGGCTGGTGGGGGGGGCTTTTTGTAGCCCGTGGCAGATTGTAGGCCCTTCCAGACAGCTTTGATGTACTTGTCCCCGACCTGTTCAATTCTGGCCTTATACAGCCCCTTAGCATGCTGGATGGCTTTGCTGAGTGCGTATTTGGCCTTGGTGTAGCCAGCCTTGTCTCCGCTCCTGTGGGCCGCCTCCTTCTCTCTCCTCTGTAGCCTTACTTCTGTGTTGAACCATGGCTTATTATTTCAAAAAATTTTCTTTGGCTCAAAACAAAGAAGCAGTAGCCTGACTGCTATGTTCAAATGACATTTGTTCAAAGCAGTCGTTTAATTGCACTATAGGCTCTTTTTTTGTATCGTCCTGTTTTGATCAGTATATGCCAATGTTGTTATCAATAAAAAATCATTTGCACAAGGCAAGCCGATGCACTTCACCATGTTGATAAGAGAATTAAAATGAGAAGAATTATGGGAAAAAGAAATCAAGGGATATTTAGCATAGAAAAATAATTCGCGATTAATCGTGAGTTAACTATGACATTACTGCGATTAATCACGATTAAATATTTTAATCGCTTGACAGCTCTAGTAAATATGAATGAAAAAATCACATACAAGTATTTGTCTGACTGTTATTGCCTTATTGCATATTTGTAAATGTCAGTTTTACATTTAGAGCGGTAGGGGGGCAACTGAAAGCTATCTATAAGTACTATTACTTAGATACGTTTTTAAGTTTTGGAGGGAAAGCTTCACGTTCGTGTTAGCATACTGGCCTAAACTTAACTTGTACCTTACATCTGTGTTGAAATCAAAGTATTCAAGATGTTCTACCATGATCATTTAAAGATATAAGCCACACAAAGTATCAAATATATTAAAGAATAACAACTCATTACGCTTGGATGAATGAAATTGTGTTTTTTTTTATTAAACAATTAGTGTGACAAGAACAAGTGATTGCGATTGTGTGAACAGATTCAACAATGGACACAGCAGGGAACACTATATACTTAGGGCAAACCATTAACATATAACGTTGCAAATATACTATACTTTATGCCATTACAATACTTAGAATAGCCCTAGGAAATTCAAAATGGGTTTAGGAGGGAGGATCCTCGTTTGGTCATGAACTCTGACCTCTAACCTATTCTCAAGTCGGGGCATAAGTGGTTGAGGAACAGTTGTTACCCACTCTGTGATCTTCAATGGTGTCATGGTTCATTGGTTACAACTAACATTTTATAGATCAATGTTCTTACCATGGTTGGCTGTGCAGCATTTGGATGCTCCAATCGGTCCGAGAAGGGTTATCACGGCTTCCCCAAGGACCAAGAGCGCCGGGAGAAATGGATGGCAATGGTCAGCCGTCAAAAGTTATTGACAGTCAGCAACAGTCAAAAACGATGTAACGTAATGTTCAGATCACTTGCTAGCATTTCAAAGGGCATAATAATTCTAAGTGTAGAGAATTATGACTTTCCAATGATATTTGAAGTGCAATGGAAACCGATATAAAAGCCTACCTACAGGTACACTTTGGAAATGACCAATTCAAAGCCACAAAAGTAGATAGGATGTTGAAGTTGAGGCCCGATGCAGGTCCAACAGTTTTCATCCATCGCCCTAAACCGAAGAGGAGGAAACCCCCTTCTGTGAGGGTGCCTCCGGAACCAAGTGCAACGGACCACACATATTGCGCCAAATTAAACTTCGGTATGATCCATGCAGCTAACAATATTCCCCATTTCATGTAATTCAAGGATAGACTACACTCCTAATGAGATTACATAATTCATATTTGTACATTCTGTTTAAAAAACAACCAGAAGGCAGGGATTCTCTGAGGATTTGCACACAATGTAGATATCGACACATTTCTACCCAATTAACAATTGCCGGTAGATCCATTTATAAATTGTATTGGTTTCTGATTGTGGCAGATGATTTAATTCACATTACAGAAATGTTTTGCTTTAATTCATTTTCTTACATTGGAGATGACAGTATTTGCAAATGCAAAGGCAAAATACATATAACATCAACATTACCTTGTAATTGTTACAGAGATTGAGGGAGGAATTTAGGTGGATTTCAAGAGCGTTGAAAAGGACATCACAGGAGACAGAGAGAGCAATCAAGAGGCCACATTGCCAGGGGCAGGTGATTCAGGGGCAGGTGATCCAGGGGCAGGTGATCCAGTGGCGGGTGATCCAGGGATTTGTGTGCCGAGGGCCAGTCAGTCAGGGGTCAACAGTGAAGGAATAACTTTTGCCAGGGCCAGCTGCTCCAGGGACCAGACTGCCAGGGATTGATGGGGCGACTGTGGAGGACCTAATAAGGCAACTAGAAAAGGAAAAAATAATGAGAAGGAGAGCAGAGAGGGCTATTGCAAAACAAAAAAGAATCAATTTGGCACTAAGAAAGAGAATAAATTTGGCACTAAGAAAGAGAAACAATTCAGTCAACAAGAAGTTAAAACGAAAAAGCCATACAGGTTAAATTCACCGCCCATCATAATCAGCATTGTTGAATCGGCGGCATCTGTAGGGCTTCATGTGCTGAACATCACCCTTTCCAGGATATAATTAAACAAACAGTTATTTCTACTAGCTATCGCATCATAAAACCCGTCCTTAAATCAACCTAAATTATCCTAGTAATCCAACATAAATAACTAACTAAATAAAAGTTAGATTCACTAGTACTGAACTTTGTAATTGTTGGTGTAGATACCATCACATGGTGCAGTCGAGCTAACAAACTAGCAGGCAATCGGTCGTCTACCAAGATAAAAATATATATAATTACGCTGTGCATATACAGATAAATATCAATATATGCATCATAAAGGTCCTGATACAATATAGACAGTTGACAATTCAAAAGAGGTAGCTATTTAATCAATTTACCCCTGGAGATACCTTCACAGATGGTGAAGTTGAGCTAACAAACTAGCAAGCAATCGGTCGTCTACCAAGATGAATATATATATAATTACGCTGTGCATTTACAAATAAAGATCAGTATATGCATCATAAAGGGCCTCTGATACAATATAGACAGTTGACAATTAAAAAGAGGTAGCTATTTAATCAATTTACCTCAGAAGTTACTCGGCGGCCAGCAATGGAAATGAACGGTCTCCTACGCCGTAAAATGGTTGTTTGGAACTATTCGAGGCTCCATACCCCGGAAGTAGGCGCTACAACGGAGTCCAATGGAAGTGTCGCAGCTCTGGCTGAACGTAGTCGCACGCGAGGATTATGGAAGATATTTCCTATAGGCGAGTAGAAAGGTTTACAGTGTATGGCCAGCAATTCCAGATAGGGGAACATAATTCAGCAATGAGTTAAATCACTGCACCACTCGTTACTCACATAAAAGCAAACACCTCCGCCTTTTGTTTTCCCGGTAGCTGTCGCATCGCGGTCCACTCTAAAGAGCTGATAGCCGGGCAGGTTCACCGCCGTGTCAGGAATATTGGAGTGAAGCCAGGTTTCCGTAAAGCCAAACGCAGCAATATGGGAATAGTCCTTGTCCGTCCTCAAACAAAGTTGAAGCTCATCCAGCTTGTTGCTGAGTGATCTCACGTTAGCCAGTACTAGTCCAGGTAAGGGTGCACGGAACCCTTTCTTCGCCAAGCGGCGATGGCAGCCGGCTCGATTACCCCTCGCTGTGCAGCGGGGGAGTAGCCTCCATGGGCGAGCTCTCGAGGGTTTGTGTGGGCTACAATCCGTGGAGTTTCTGAGGATATCAGAATGAAAGCCCTGTAAATCAGGGTGGCAACCAAGGAATGATGTTGCTCTGGGGCCGTAGCCACAAAGGATCTTAGGGCTAATAGTAGGTCCAAGCTGGCGAATTTAGGAGTAACTCCTAAAAAATAATGGGCGTGTCACTCTTAAATTTAGGACTCCTAACTTTTTTCACTAAGAGCAATTCACAAAGTATTTTAGGCCTAAAAGTAGCACCTAAGTCTAGGAGAGCTTAAAAGTCCTCAAGAGGACTCCTAACTCAAGAAGAATCGTAAAATGGCTGCGAGACGAAATGTTAGGGTATTAAACTTGTTATGGAGTTAGTGCGCGATGCAATAACATCCCCGACTAACAGGAATAATCAGATTAGTCCCGAAATAAAATGTTTGGCCACACTACGTTATTTAGCAACAGGGGAAATGCAACTTTGCAATGCCGACGATTTAAAAATATCGCAACCATCAGTAAGCTGTGCCATAAACTTTCCTTTGGACATTCAACAATTACACAGGATCAAAGCCAACTTCATGGCAATTGCAGATATGCCCGGTGTTGTCGATGCAATTGACGGGACGCACATAAAAATAATTGCGCCATCAAAAGACGAGGACGTGTTCGTCAATAGGAAGAAAGTGCATTCCATCAACACGCAGGTTGTTTTTGGTGCAAATTTTAACATAGCCTACTGGATGTTGTTGCAAATTGGCCTGGAGCTTCACTTACCCATGATTCGCGCATTTTAATGGAGAGCGGTCTGAGGCAGCTTTTTGAGATGTATCAGTTGGGTGTCACTTGCTGGGTGACAGTGGCTATCCATGCAAGACTTGGCTCTTGACACCGTACCTCAATCCACAACCGGGAGCACAGTTAAAGTATAACATGTAAGGGATTACGCAGATTACGCTTAGTCCTATGCGTAAAACACATCGTTTTGGCTCTTTGACGCCTTTTATTTGTCTAATCCATATTTATTATTGTTTACCGTTTTCCTCCATATATGCTAGAGCACACAAACATACACGAAATGTTGTGGAGAGAGGAATTGGGCAGATGAAACGTCGGTTTCACGTCCTCCACGGCGAAATACGCCTCGCCCCAGAGAGGGCAAGCACAGTCATCACTGTATGTGCCATTCTAAACAACCTCTGCAAGCGGAGGAACATAGTCAGACGATGATGATGATGATGATGATGATGATGGCGATCAACATGACAATGAATTTGGCCGTGTGGAACCGAGTGGACTGGCATTTAGGGATCACTTTGAATACACATTTTAGGTAAACACCTTGGCACAAATCAGTCAACAATTGTGTAGTTCATAACATTTATTTTCTTTTAAATTTTACGTATTTTTATTGTTTGCTTTCTCTCTCTGTTGAACGTGCAGGCTACAACGTCATTATCGTGGTCTGCACAAAATTGTCATCATGCGTGTATTCTGCTAACTGCACTATAACTACTTAATAGGAATTCATTTCTAGCCTAGGCTATTTCCTTGTTTTTCGGTGATTTAGTGGGCTCGTCTGAACAACCAATCACCGAACTGACCACTTCTAAACTCGTGCACGAGAGTAATCCATAGCAACGGCGCGTCACTCTTAGTTCATTCTTAGTGATTCATCCTTAGTAAGAGTAGGTCTCAGCGGTTTTTTGAATAACTTTTAAGAAAAAACTCCTACGTAAAATGTTTTAGCGCGAGTTAGGAGCACTCCTAGCGGTAAGATAAAATGCTTTGTGAATACGGCCCCTGATGTGTGGGTGTAAGGAATTTTCATAGTGGCTCCGATCATGAAAACATTAACATGAACACGGACAACCACAGACAAACTTTTCTCCTGCACGAGATCTCCACGGCCGCTGTCACGTTAAAATTGTACCGGCCTACGTCATCGTTTGTTTACATCCTGACAACCTGCCCGGCAACAGACGACGCGATGCAGAAAACATGTTTCCAAACGACGAAATAACATAATGCAGATAGCGGATCGCTATCTGTATTATGATAGATAGCGATAACACTTGTTTTTACTTTATATTTGTATTGTATTTAATTGTTTAATCTAAACAATAAAAAAATTTGCCCGCGAAACGGGCGATCGCGTCAAATGACAAATGTTTTGCCCGCAAAACGGGCGATCGCGTCAAATGACGTAGGAGGGTTCTTGAAACATAATACAGATAACGGATCGCTAGATAACACTTGTTTTTACTTTATATTTGTATTGTATTGAATTGTTTAATCGAATTTAGCTAGTAAACTGAGTGTTTTAAGCAGGTTTCATAGTCTAGAATGTTCAAGAACCTTCCTACGTCATTTGACGCGTCATTTGACGCGATCGCCCGTTTTGCGGGCAAATTTTTTTATTGTTTCGATTAAACAATTAAATACAATACAAATATAAAGTAAAAACAAGTGTTATCGCTATCTATCATAATACAGATAGCGATCCGCTATCTGTATTATGTTATTTCGTCGTTTGGAAACATGTTTTCTGCATCGCGTCGTCTGTTGCCGGGCAGGTTGTCAGGTTGTCAGGATGTAAACAAACGATGACGTAGGCCGGTACAATTTTCGCCCCCGGTACAATTTTAACGTGACACCGCCTCACAAGCGCCATAGGAAGGTTTACGTAAAGAAATGTAGAAAAGAGCTTCTGAACCTCCGGGGTGTTTTGAAGTCGGCATAAAACCCATACCCTGCTGTCATCAATGGTCTAATTTATCAGAGATTAGTCTGAGAGAAAAATTCACTCATACAGACACTGCCTCATTTGATGTACAAATTCATACACACTTGTTATGTGTTACATATTGCTTTAGTTATCTCACTTCAAAGGCAGTGCTAATTTCTTTCAATATGCCTTTTTTTTTTTTATAATAGGGGACCCATTATACCACATCTACTATAGGGTCTGTAGCATATTACTGAGTTTTCTGATTACAGTTTAATGCATTTTCCACAATTTATCAGCTCTCGTTTTGAAGGCTGAACAGACATTTTGACTGGAATTACTTAGTAGATGTCCATATATCAGGGATTAATGGACATTGTTACGTATTTTAGGAACACAAGCTGAATTTCCCTCACTTAACCAATAGGGGGTAGGACCAAACATATAAGCCGTAAATACTACACATAGCCACAAGGGAAAGCAGGACATTACTGAAGGCTGCAATAGATACTTTAGCCACAGAGGGCAGCACCACAGACCAGGCGAGGAAAACCGAGGATAACGTCACACCGGTTCCTCTCCAAGTCTTCCGGTCCTCGCTGAGTCCATAAGAAGCCCCCCTGGCCATGAAAACAATAGAACTCTCCCGGCAGCGATTAGACATACGTGGGTTTGTGGCTAGGATCAGCTAGGAGAACACTCTCGCACGTGCTTAGAACACATCTTCAATCTCTCTTTACTTCAGAGCATCAGTTTACCATACCGAAAATACTTTATACAAATAAAGTCTCTTTAAAGCTATTCCTTTGGATTCGACCCCTCTTTCCATGAAGAACATTGCAACATGGTTTAATTAAAGGATGTACAAACATAGACAGACATCCTATATCTGTCGTATTCTTGAAGAAAATAGTACAATCCGGATCACTTTTAACTCACTTTATTTGTTAAAGGGGACATATTATGAAAACAGCACTTTTCCTGGGATTTAGGGTGTTGTGGTGGGTATATGGTGCTCCCACACGCATACAAACTTTGAAATAAGTCTGTGCATGATTTTTTGAGCGAGATACGCATTTCTGGAAGCAGCCCGCCTCCAGCTACCAAACGAGTGAGTCAGTTTCGGCGCCCCCTCCTACGTAGGAAGGGGGTACATTTGAATATTACCTCCCACTTCCCCACTCCCCTCCAATCAGAGTATTGCTAAGATTTTGTTGACCAGCGGACGAGCAGCTCTGGCGGGGGGAACTCGGCGCTAGCCCTGCAGCTAAGCTCCGGGAGTACAATCCCTTTCTCTGGCGCCGAGCTCACCCCGCTGGAGCTGCCGCCGAAGAGAAGTCAGGAGGAGGAGACATAGAGTAGAAAGGGATTGTACTCCCGGAGCTGAGCTGCCGGACTGCCGCCGAGCTACCCCAGTCGGAGCTGCTCATCCGCTGGAGCTGCCAGCCACCTAGCTTTGGCGCCAGTTCAGCTCCCGGAGTACACCAGTCCGGCAGCTCCGGCGCGGGGAGCTCGGAGGCAGTCCGGCCGCTCAGCCCCCGGAGTACAATCCATTTCTTCTCCATGTCGCGGTTCATGGACTTCAGAAAGTCAATGCCAAAGTGCCTTCCCCCCAATTCTTCTCAACCATGGTCAGACAGTCTTTATTATTCATAATATCATCCGAGGCGCACATAGCTTTTGGCCCTGATATTAGATTATATTAATACCTGTATATAATATTATTATTATGTTATATTATATATAGAGCTCCAGAGCTCTGTTTCAATTGGTTGACTCAGAGTTCAGGGTTGGAAAGCAACTCTGGGTTTTCGGTTTCAGAACAGAGGGGTGTTCCACGAACGACTCTAGGTTGATTGACCCTGTGCCGACCAACCCAGAGTTTTCGGTTCCACAGCAGCGGTTATGCATTAGTTCAATCAACTCGGGGTTGGTTAACGCGTCCACGCCAAACTTAAAAAGACGTGATGTATGGATCATGGAAACCCTGATCGATATGGCGAAACGGGCCGCTTATTTCAATGAAATGGAACTCCAGGTTCTCCTGGAGAGCTATGACGAGGAGAAGGACATTATCACAAGAAAAGGGAACGCTAAAACCTCTGGAACCCGGAGAACCAAAGCCTGGCAGCGGATCGCTGACCGCGTAAATGCGTTAGTTACGCGTCAAAAGCATGATCCTTAATATTTGAGCCATGAATATATAAATATCCCAGTTAAGCATTCTTAAAGATCCTACCACATAAGCCCTTTCTTCTAAAACAATATGTACTCCGATTGCTTCCAAGCGGTCAGAGGATCAAGTATAAAAATGAAGTAGGCCTATAAAAAACATACAAACTGGTAAGCTTTTCCCAACATCGTATTGGTATAAATTTAAATAAGCCATTTTTTTAAGCCAATCGTGAAAAGGCCGACAGTCGGCAGACTGGATCTGGCCCTAAAATTGTCTTGACCCCGGTGGAGGAGCTGTTAATAAACATAAATTCAGGGCGCCCTGGCATGGAGGGGGTACCTGGAGGTAGGCCTAATACCACCTCAGAGAGTCATGGGCCATACCCCACACTTGTTGAATGTAGGTTTTTGTGTTTTCTTGTATTTTAGATTTTTTTTGCCTTCGAAGTAACACATGCAAACCGTGTGCTTGCCACAGCGCATACTATTCCAAATGTTTCTTTTTTTGGTAACTGGGTAGAAAACCTAAAAGTGATAATTCATCAACTTCACAGATCAAGATGGATCAGTGCTTGTAATGAAGCCGCCGGCTATGATCGAACATTCTCCAGTGGATGCAAGTCCGTTAGGACTATTTTATACTTTATGTTGTAAATGCCTCTCGGCATAGTACTCAGACAATATTGCTCTTTGTATGATAGGAGGCCGATACAAATCTTGGATGGGTCATCTGAAACGACTGTGATGTGCTCAGCATCTCCAGCATTATAGCCTAGATAAAACTACCATTTGAAAAAAACGGAGGGCTACGCAAATAGTCTGGAGTGAAGTGAGGCCAGGTCCTCGATTGGTAGTGTTGGCTATGTAAGGCTATTTAAATATATCAAAGATTTGCGCGAGAATCTATGTCTCCACTCCAGCAAAAAGTCATCCAATATGCCAAGATGTCGAGCCGTGGTCTTATCAATCGCTCCCGGTGGATTGCACGTATAATTTGCGCTCTGATATCAGCAGTTCTCTCATCAAAAGGGCATGCCATTGTGAACATATGAAATCTGCGGTGAACGCCGGTTGAAATACCCAAAACCGGGTTATGTTTCAAACTTAACCTGCGCAAAACCTGGTCCGACCAGGTTTGATTCAGAGCATATGTTGCTATAGCAACTAACATACCGTGATCCTTTTGGAACGGAAAACCTAGGGTTACAGCAAACCCTGGGTTAACTTACCCGGTTATGTGATAAAACCGGCTTTGTGGAACACCCCACTGGTGATCAGCTTTGGGTTAATCAACTCTGAGTGTGTTCACTCTGGGTAGAGGGCGTGCCTGTTGACTATAAAGAGCCATCATCAATGGATCTCTGATAAAATGATCAAACATGGACCAAAAGCGTAGATCCACTTACTTTTCCCCCACGAAATTCTAATGAACGCGTAAGCCGAGCAGTTACCCATTTAAAAAAAAAAAAAAAGCAATACCGCTGCGGCAGCGAGAGCGCGAGAGAGAGCTTGGCAGGAAATAGCTGAACAAGTCAATGCGTGAGTAAAATAAATTAGTAAAATAAAATAAGAGAAAAGTTTAATATCTTCCACTTATTCAATATGTAAGTTGTGTGTGTGTGTGTGTGTGTGTGTGTTTGTCAATTTACGCAGGAACAATCCGAGTTGCCCCTAGAGCAGTGGTTTTCAAACTGTGGGGCGCGCCCCCCCTGGGGGGCGCCAGAGTTCTTCAGGGGGGGCGCGACGTGAGAAAAAAATAAACCCGAAGAAAAACCTGTACTGTAGAAGTAACCTAACTAAATAAATTTTCAACCGTTTATCTTCGTGCAAACCCAGGGCTGCCAAGCCTCACGCTTTGAGTGTGACAGTCACGCAATTTGACCCATTCTCACACCACACGCCACACTTGCCATTTCTCACGCTTATTTCCCCATTCATTACTCTATTTTTTTTTCTCATGATAATAAGCTTTGGTCCTCGCGGCTTCGAGTGGTTATGTAGTCGCGCGGTGTCCACTTTGCGATGTATACGTTTGACAGTTTGTAAACAATCTCCCGCGACCTGCGCGTGTGAGCGTCTTGGTGGAGCGTCTTTGTATAAAGTGCCAAATTTGACTTCTGGACTGCATTCTGCAACATGTTCAAGAAGGGTAAGTAGGCCTACATCAATCGCCTTCTTTCAAATATACATTATACACAGAGATGTTTCTACTGGTTGTTTTCATATTTCATAACAGCATTATGTATAAAAACGTAAGGTAATACATTACTGAACTCTTCGTGTTAGTTAGCCAGCATAACTAGGTAGCAGCATAGTTTGATTTCTCAAAATCAGCTCACCAATAAAATCAATTCAAGTGTTCGTCCCGGGGGAAAGGCAACCGTTGTGACAGGTCGCTAGTACAGCTGTTATACAGTTATCCCATAGAAACCCTTATGCTTTTCCGTACACCCTCGAAGACAATTACTACGTTTTCTCATGCTGTGATAGACATGTTTAAGTGATC
Organism: Gadus morhua; assembly: GCF_902167405.1. Classification (NCBI taxonomy): domain Eukaryota; kingdom Metazoa; phylum Chordata; class Actinopteri; order Gadiformes; family Gadidae; genus Gadus; species Gadus morhua. Next base: position 30,630,655 of record NC_044063.1, read on the forward strand.
TAAGTTTTATTTCTACGAGTTGTGTTAATTCATAGTAATTTACGTCACGTTCTAATATAGAGATAAGACCGTTATTCATTCATAATTCCGTTAATGGCTAACGTTAGCACTTGCCACTGGTTAGCCAGCTGTGCAGTTCGCTGTAGTCTTCCATTTTTGCCGCCCTGTGGGCTCTCGCGCGCCCCCTTCTTTGAGGCGGAGCTAGAGTTGACCTCTTTTTCACTGCAGGTTATTATGTCAGATCAGCCAGACTAAATAGGTTCTACACATAGGCCTACGTGAAATACATTGTTGACAGGACATGCGCATGAAGTGCTACAATTTACATGATTATAAAAAGGCTTACAATGATTGGAATCATACAGATATGACATTTATAGCACATAACTGTAACTGTACAAATAGAACCAAATGGACCCATTGGGGCCTTTAATACAGTATTCAATAAAACACTAACATGTAGCTATCTTTTGATAGATGCTAGGTAAGACGATGCTAGGTAAGAGGAAGAGCCCACAGAGAGATCTGCTGTCATTCTGGGCAGTGCCAGCCCCCCCTTATGCACCCCCGGAAAATGAGAGTGCAGAGGGCACAGAAGAAATGGAAGATAAAGCGAGATCAGAAGAGATTGAGGACAGTGAGGGCGAAGATTTTGATTGTATACAAATTGAAAACACAGAGACAGAAGAGCCAGCAGAAAAAAATGTGGAGATAAGAATAAATTCAGGGAAGAAGCAGAAGGCCAAAAGTGGAGCAGCCCTCTACAGGTGCACTTTTAAAAGGGAGTGGACAGCAGAATGGCCCTTCATTAGTGTAGGCACAACCACCGCCTACTATTGGTGCTCTGTTTGCCGACATGAGAACAGCTGTGCCCATCAAGGCAAGGCTGATGTCGCAAGGCATATCAAAAGCAAAATACATCGTTCAAAAGAACAGGCAGCACAGTCAACAGCCAGCATTGCACCATATTATGGCCCAGCCACTGTTGGTGGCATGACATCTCAGGAAGTCAAGGTACTAGGCGTTATACCCGCTGCTAGTAGCTGAATTGCACTTGTAGGTTATATGAGCATAAATACATAGTAAATGAAACAAATGCCTAGCTAATCTGATGTTCATTTGAACTGTTCTTATTTGTTTATTTTTGTATGTAATAGTGTTTTCCTATGGACCTTGAGTCTGCTGCTAAGACATTCATTCAATTTTATTAATGTTTTTGCATGATTTGCTCTTTAATTACATCCTTTCTGTTGCAGACAAGGAGAGCTGAGGTAAAGTTAGCAGTGTCGATGGTGGAACACAATGTGCCATTTGCAGTAGCCGATCACTTCAGCCCATTGCTGAAAGAATGCTTCAAAGATTCCCCTACTGCACAGAGCTTCAAGGCTGCCCGCACAAAAATGTCCTGCATAATAAATGAAGCAGTGGCTCCTCACTTTAGAAAGGAACTGGTCATGAAGATGAGGACCAATCCTTTCACGTTGATCACAGATGGATCAAATGATACAGGTCATTACATTTTCCACATTTTCCAGCACCCATTTTAGATATTAATTAATGTATTATATTAATCAGAACAAACACACAAACAATTTCAGTCTGATGTGTACCTTTAATCTGACATATATCATATATGTACCTATCGTTACAGGACGTGAGAAGATGAACCCGCTCACTGTGCGGGTATATGACAGTGATCTCAGCAAAGTTGTCCACAGGTTCCTGGATATGTGCCCCACCAGCGGGCCAAACTGCGGCACAGCTGAAGTCATCTACAAGAAGATGGATGAGGCCATGCAGAAAAACGCCATACCATGGAGAAACTGTGTCAGTCTGTCAGTTGATAATGCCCCTGTCAATACAGGAGCAAGGAACTCCATCGCATCCAGAGCTCATCAAGAACATGGCAGTATCTACATCCATGGGTGCCCTTGTCACATCATCCACAACACTGCCAAACAGGCTGGCCAGGCCTTTTTGGAGGTCAGTTGCTTAAGACCCTCCGTATGCCTTATGCCTAATGTCACGTCAAACAGGTTGTTATGCTGTGCGGTCATGAACCAATGACAACAATGTCTTGTGACTATAAATAATCATGTATTTTGCAGGTGTGTGGATTTGATCCAGAGGATCTCGCTGTGGATGTTGGATATTGGTTTAAAGGAAGCACCAATCGCAAAGGTTACCTAACAGGTATGTGTGTGCAGTCCCAATGTAGTACAAATTAAATCTATAATACTTTGATCAAATTGGCATTAAGATGTTCCATTCTTGTCCTAGAATTCTGTGAGCTCCATGGAAGTGAGTATATGGAAATGCTCATGCACGTTTCTGTTCGATGGTTGAGCCTGGAGAAGTGTTTGACTCGTATCCTGCAGCAGTATGAGCCACTGGCCAGCTACTTCAAGTCATTAAGTAGGCATCACATTTTAATGATGCAAATGCATGGTTATTAGAGCAGACTGAAAAGTAAATAAAGTATGCAGTATGCACAACCATTTTTTTCTCTCTTTTTCCCACAGATGACAAACAGCCAAGGTTCAGGAGGCTTGTGGTGGCATTCTCTGACTCAATTACAGAGGTGTACCTACTGTTCTTTCAAGCAACTTTTCCAGTCTTCTCCACATTCAACCTCCTCCTCCAGAGAGAGAAGTCGTCAATCTTCCTACTACATGATGAGGTAAATTGGAACCGTTGGGATACAGTTTGCTAGTATGATGTTCTATCTTTGTTCCTTTTTTATTAGCAGGAAATAAATGTAAATTTGTAAATCTTTTCTGACATTTTTAGATGAGGGGTTTTATCCGCAAGCTGCTCTCAAAGTTTCTGAAGCCCGCAGCATTGCAGCACCGGGAACTGCATGAAATATGCTTTAAGGAGCCATCCAACCAACTGCCAGGTGATTAGTAATTGTCCAGGTTTTACACATGCACTATCCACTCACTGATCTCACTCAACACACTTTTCGTTAGAGGGCTGCAGTCATCTCGTCACAATCACTGATATGATGAAGATACTTAAAGGGGTGCTTTCAAGTTGGCTATTGTGGTTTTTGATGGTGACTAAAGTGACTCAACACAGTCTTGTTCCCGTCTCATACTGACATGTTACTGCATACAGCATCGTTAATGACCTCTGCAGTTGTTGATTTGTGTCTCTTGTAGGAGAAAAGTTGGTGATTGGCTTCACTACTCGAGTTACACTCAACAGGCTCCTTGAAGCAGGAGCCATTACACCGCAGCAAGTGCAGAGGTTCCAGAAGGCAGCAGTGGCGTTTCTGGAAAGGGCTGTGGAGTATGCCATCAAGAAACTCCCCATGAAAGAGCCTCTGATTAAACATGCCATGTTTCTGGATGTCCAGCAGAGAGCAGAGTGTGGAGTGGAAGATGCCTTCTACTTTGTCGACAGGTAAGTTGGGCTATCAAGTAAAGTACATTTTATCTATAGTGCCAAATCCTAACACAAGTTATCTCAATATGCTTTGCAAGTAGAGCAGGCTTAAGACCAGGCACATTTTCTTGTTTGATCCACATCTGAAAAACAACCCCTGTTTCAGTTACACTACTTTACCAGATCACTGCACATTTTTTTTCTTTTTAGATTTCCTGAACTTCTCCCATACAATGGACCTGAAGAGCGTGACAAACTTTGTGAGGAGTTTCTGGACTACCAGACCATGGACATTGCCATGCCCGACGACCCAGCAATGTTTGACTTTGAGAGATTTTGGGGGAACATGGCATCAATGAAGAACAAGGTAAGAATTATTCTGTACTCATGGGAATACCCATTGACATAATCAACTTAATAGTACACAAAAATACTTGTGAGTAATTAGGCTTCCTATGTGCATTTTTCAAAGGTGACCGGTATGAGCAGATTTGGCAGGCTGTCTTGTATTGCCAAGTTGGTCTTGGTCATGCCTCACTCCAATGCTGATGCAGAGCGAGTTTTCTCTGTGGTTGGACTAAATAAGACCAAGACCCGAAACAGTTTGGCTCTTGAGGGAACTCTGTCATCCATCATGACCGTGAAGATGGCGAGCCTTGAGCCAGACTGTTTTAAGTGGGAGCCCCCTGCCTCTGTCATCAAGGCATCAAAATCTGCCACCAACACCTACAACGTTAGACATGCTAAATGATTGACAAATAAATGTATTTTGTCAAAATTCTTGTCTTGTTAATTTCTGGTTAAGAGAGGTTAGGAGGCCACAGTGCAGAGAGCAGCTGGCATGGAGGTGAGGACATCAGTCCTAAGGTATAAATCAATGTTAAAAAAGGCCAATTTTTTTGGTCGGCGGCCGAACGCTTCTGACTCTAAAGTCTCACTCTTGTCATTTTCTGAAACTTGGCAGCCCTGCAAACCATTTAACAAATCTACACACTTGTATCTTCAATAATATCTAAACAGAATTTCGTTATCATTTAAAATTTCTTCAGAATCACAGTTTTAGTTTCATACCGCTTCGTTTTCAGCTGTTTTCGTTGAAGACGTCAGCCCATTCAGCCCATTCTGATACACCTACTTCTAGACATCGTAACTCATTCATTTTTCAACCGTTTACCATCGTTCAAACCATTGAACAAATCTACACACTTGTATCTTCAATACTATCCAAATGGAATTTTGATAGCATTTATACTTTTTTCAGAATCACAGTTTTAGTTTCAAACCGGCATCGTTTTCAGTTGCTTATAATAATTTAGGTCACCATAGCAACGCCGGTAAACAAACCCCGCCGAATAGTCGAATCTCTGGACTGAAAAAGCAGATCTGATTTGACTCTGAAAATTCAGAGTCGGGGACCCTGAATGAAACTGTGTAAACTGGCAGTTTACACAGATTAAGATGTTGAAATGTATTTAAAAAAGGTTAAGCTAAAACATGCTTGGATAGAGTTGTTAAATTGTGTTAAAGAGCCCATGCCATTAAAATCACATTTTTCCTATTGTTTGTTAAATAACATAGGTCTGAATAAGTTTGTGAGCTGTGGTAAGTTTGAAATCTATGCAGTTTGTCTGCTGAATGCAATAGGCAATGAAAGGAAAAAGGCAGAAGAAATGAGCCGATCTGGATAAGGTGACACTGTGACGTAGCGTTGTCAAATTATTATTCATGGCCCTGCCCACTTGGTTGGTTCGTAACCACCCACAAGAATTCTGAAGGAGTCGTGATTGAGCTAGTGCTAAATGCTAATACGTGTACGGTAGTTGCTTAGTTCGTAGTAACAGGCTAGTTACAGAATTTTGAATGCAATGGCAGAACGACATCGAACTACATGAACTGCGACATGCTGCCTGCCGCCGGTTGCCGCGAGGCACCACCGCCGCGAAGCACCACCGCCCGGCAGCGGGCAGCCGGGCGGTGGTGCCTCGCGCCGGCAGCAGGCAGCAGGCAGCGCACGGAACTGTCTACTACAGATTGATGTGGAAGTGGAAGAACCAGAGACGTCGGAGAACCCGACGAAGTCCTTTGTGATTCATTATATCGTCTGGACGTGCACAAAGCTTTTGGCCCTGATAATATGTATTATTTGATATAGATATCTATGTATTATATGATATTATTTAGATATAGAGCTCCAGGACTGTAACGCAAGTGTTGTACACACGTCGGACTCTCGTCTCTGGTATTTCTCCAACTAGACTCGTAGTGGGGGTTATCTCAGCCATGGTTGAGAATGAATTGGGGGAAAGGAACTTTGGCTTTGACTCCCTGAAGTCATGAACCACGACATGGAGGAGAAAGGGATTGTTGACCGCGGTCGTCTCCCGCCGGAGCCTCGCTGCCGATGGACCACCGCCTCGGCTTCAGGAGGCGGTGATTAGCGCTGACCGCTGCCGAGGCGGCGGGAAGCAGGGCTCAAGCGGGATACATTCGCGGCCAACAATCCCTTTCTCCTCCATGTCGTGGTTCATGTAGCCTACTTCAGGGAGTCAAAGCCAAAGTTCCTTTCCCCCAATTCTTTCTCAACCATGGCTGAGATAACCCCCACTACGAGTCTCGTTGTAGAAATACCAGAGACGAGAGTCGTGTTATGCGCCATCACACCAACAGCAGAACGGTTATCCAAATAACAAGGAAGTGTACAACACTTGCGTTACAGTCCTGGAGCTCTATATCTAAATAATATCATATAATACATAGATATCTATATCAAATAATACATATTATCACGGCCAAAAGCTGTGTGCGCGTCCAGACGATATAATGAATCACAAAGGACTTAATCGGGTTCTCCGACGTCTATGGTTCTTCCACTTCCACATCAATCTGAAGTAGACGCGGTCGTTTGAGATTGATAATAACCTATCGTCTGGAGGCTCACACAGCTTTTGGCCGTGATAATATATATTAGGCTATATATTATATGATATAGATATCTATGTATATTAATATGGGTTTCTAAGAGCCATTGCGATACATCCACAGTAAACAGAGCGCATGGTACCGTGGCTACAAGCTGCTCAGGGCCAGGTGATAATATATATTATATATTATATGATATAGATATCTATGTATAATATGGGTTTCTACGAGCCATTGCGATACATCCACCGTAAACAGAGCGCATGGTACTGTCAGTGGCTACAAGCTGCTTAGGGCCACACCCCCACCCCCCTCCTTGACCTGCCTTGACACGCCCACCGTATACAGAGCGCATGGTACTGTGGCTACAAGCTGCTCAGGGCCACACCCCCACCCCCTCCTTGACCTGCCTTGACACGCCCACCGAAACAGCGCGTTTGGGGGAAGCTCAATGTGCGACTGTTTCGGAGTGACTGCAACTCTGCACCACGGCTGAATTTCGGGGACGTCTTTGAATACTGTGTTTGTGGCCCACTAATACCTATATTAAAGTATCCATAAATAGAATGGCATGGGATCTTTAAGAAATGTGTTTAAAAACGCACAAAGAAGTTGTAATGTTTCAGAAATATGTTTAAAATGTTTAAAAAATATGTTTCAAAAGTTTAAAAAATATGTTTCAAATGTTTTATAATTATGATCAGAGATGTTTAAAATGTGTAAAATAATTAAGATAGCTTTCAAAACACAGGTCTTTAGAACTTTTTTTTTGGGGGGGGGGGGGGGGGGCTCAGCTGAATTATTTTCTCTGAGGGGGGGCTCACTCTCTCACACTTTGAAAACCCCTGCCCTAGAGGACTTGGCAGCAAATTAAGATGAAGTACAAAAATATAGTTCAAACAGGTAAACTAATGTTTCATTGAAATCAAATAAACTGTGCTGTTTTGCCTGTTCTACCTAATTTAACAGCTATATTCAACATGTGATGGGCCTATATTTAAGGAGTAAATGTAAGTAGTGTGGTGGTTAACATAATTCACCCACGGAACTATGGGTTTTTAGCAGACGGAACGACCGTCCAGTTCAGTCCGGTTTGACTTTCCGAATGTACGTTTTATGGTGTTGTGTTCATTAAAACTTTGTGCTGGATACTCCGCCTCCGACTCCCGTCTCTCGGCACTACACTGGCGACCCCGACGTAGGTCTCGCTGAAGCTTCAGGGACCAAGGCGAACATGGCGAATAATGCTTTTATTAAGTTGCCGGAGTTCTGGGAGTTTTCACCGACGGCGTGGTTCGCGCAGACGGAGGCGCAGTTCCCCATCCGTGACGTCACGGACGACACCGCACGCTACTACCACGTCGTGTCGGCGCTGGGGAGATCCACTGCGACCCGGGCGGCGAATTTCCTAGCGAATCCCCCGGACCACGGCAAGTACAGGGACCTCAAAGCCTTCCTCTTGAAGACTTTTGGGCTGTCGCAGTCAGAGCGGGCCCAACGGTTGTTGGCTATTCGGGGCCTCGGGGACAGCAAACCCTCTGAGCATATGGAGATGATGCTCAACCTGCTGGGTGAGGAAGAACCTAACTTCCTCTTGATGGAGCTGTTCCTCCAACACATGCCACCGCAGGTCCGGACGGCGCGAGGATTACTGAGCACGAGGATTACTGAGCCACGCGCGTTGGCGGAGGAAGCCGACCGTTTTTTCCTGGCTGCTCAGAGTTTCGCACCCGTAGTGCTAGCCCCAACACGCAGTGCCTACCCACCGGACAGTGACAGGCTAACCAACAGAGCCCCAGTGGCCGCCGATGGCCGTGCCAGCAATGGTATGTGCTATTTTCAGGCAAAGAGGTGCCGGTCCCCGTGCAACTTCAAACCGACGGGAAACGCCAAGGCTTGCGCTCATTAGTGGCCATGAGTGCAGGCACATCCACCCGGCTATTGTTCATCAGGGACACTCTCTCCGGCCGCGAGTTTCTTTGCGACACCGGCGCTTCCTGCCGGCTACGGTGGAGGACACCGCCCCTGGCGTCTACGGTCCACAGTTGAGGTCCGCTAACGACACACCCATCCGCACATATGGTACAAAGACTGCGGACCTGTCCTTTGGAGGCCAGCGATTCAGGTGGGATTTTTTCACGGCCGATCCCCTGCTCGGCGCGGATTTCCTTTGTGCGCACAATCTGCTGGTAGAACGCACGGACGTTCTCCTCGTTTGAATGTGCCCGCGGTCGAGCGGCTTACGGCGGGCTCTCCAGCTCCCTCTCAGAGGGGGACGAATATCAACGCCTGCTCAGGGAGTTCCCCGGTATAACCCGACCTACCTTTTCGGCGGTCACGGCGAAACATGGTGTAGATCATCATGTAGACACCAAGGGCCCACCCGTCTACGCTAGGGCCCGACGACGCTGCTGGCGGGAACTCTGGAACGCGGTGGCTGAGGGGTTGGGGGTCAAGCTGCACCGCACTACCGCCTATCATCCCCAGCTCAGACCTTCCAGCGGTTAATGGACTCGGCGCTCAGGGAGATGCCCTTCGTTTTCGTTTATTTGGATGAAATCCTGGTTGCCAGCTCCTCCGAAAAGGAGCACCAGGGTCACCTGCGCGACCTCTTCATGAGGCTCGACCAGCACGGACTAATCATCAACCCGGCGAAGTGCCTGTTCGGGTTGTCCTCCATCCACTTCCTGGGGCATCTCATCAACAAAGATGGGGCCGCCCCTCTTCCGTCGAAGGTGGAGGCGATTTCTGCTTTCCCCCGCCCACACACGGCTTGGGCGCTCTGGGAATTCCTGGGGATGGTGACGTTTTACCACCGGTTCATCCGCCAGGCGGCTCACGTCATGCGCCCGCTGTACGGGGCTCTCAAGGACAAGTCCCCTGGCCAGGCTGTCGACTGGAAGGCGGAGAGGGAGAAGGCGTTCGAGGCCACGAAGGCCGCCTTGGGCCAAGCCGCCATGTTGGCCCATCCGTCGCATGATGCCCCCATCGCCATCAAAACCGGCGTGTCTGACTACGCCGTCGGCACAGTGCACGAACAATGGGTCGATGTTGGCTGGCAGCCGCTCGCCTTTTTCAGTTGCCAGTTGATCCCCAGGGAGCGCAAATACAGCGCGTTCGACAGGGAACTCCTTGGACTTGGCTGGCGATCTGCCATTTCCGGTTCCTCCTGGAAGGACGAGAGTTTGCGGCTTTCGAGGACCACAAGCCTCTAACATTCTGCATGTCCAAGGTGGCGGAGCCGTGGTCTGCCCGCCAGCAGCGTCAGCTTGCGTACATCTCTGAGTACACCACGGACATCCGACACATTGCTGGCAAGTCCAACGTGGTCGCAGACTGCCTCTCGAGAACAGTCATCGGGGCCGTCCAACTGGGCCTGGATTACGTCCGCATGAGCGTGGACCAGGCCTCTGACCATGGGGTCCAGGACCTGAGGTATTCGGACACGGGATTGCGCCTGGAGGAGGTTGCGGTTGGCAGCTCGGACGTGAGGCTATGGTGCGACGTCTCCACAGGCCAGCCTCGACCGCTGGTCCCGGTGTCCTGGCGCCGGCCCGTTTTTGAGGCGTTGCATGGCCTTTCCCACCCCGGCAGGAAGCCGTCTGTGAAATTGGTTTCCCAGAGGTTTGTGTGGCAGGGGCTTAGAAAGGACGTTAGTGCTTGGGTCAGCTCATGCGTTGACTGTCAACGGTCCAAGGTGCACCACCATATTAAGGCCCCACTTGGAGAGTTTACTGTTCCCGAAAGGAGGTTCGACCACGTCAACGTCGACCTGGTGGGACCGCTTCCCTCCTCTCACGGGTTCACCTACCTCTTCACCATGGTCGACAGGACGAACCGCTGGCCTGAAAATGTTCCCCTCTCCTCGACGTCGGCTTCTGACGTGGCGCGCGCGTTCATCGGCACATGGGTCGCATGCTTTGGGACTCCTTCGGACCTCTCCTCGGACCGGGGCTCGCAGTTCACCTCGGAACTCTGGAACGCGGTGGCTGAGAGGTTGGGGGTCAAGCTGCACCGCACTACCGCCTATCATCCCCAGGCAAACGGCTTGTGCGAACGTTTCCACCGTTCCATGAAGGCAGCCCTACGGGCCAGCTTGAAGGACGGCGACCTGGTAGATAGGCTGCCATGGGTAATGCTCGGGCTCTGGTGCGCCCCTAAGGAGGACCTGCAGTCCTCTTCGGCGGAGCTGGTCTACGGGCAGGCCCTACGAGTGCCAGGCTATTTTATTCCTGACGCCTCGGTTCCCTGGTCGGCGGCCAGACAACGTTCCTCCCTGCTGGAAACCGCTAAGGTTTTCGCACCTGTTCCCACTTCGCAACACGGCACTCCCACTTTCCGCATGCCCCCCGTTCTGCGCGTGGTGGACTATGTTTTCATTCGCCACGACGCCCACCGTGGTCCCCTACGACCTCCTTACGATGGCCCGTTCATGGTTTTGAGCCACGGAGACAAGTGCCTGGTGGTGGACGTCGGGGGTAGGCCTGAGACCGTTTCCTGGGATAGGGTTAATCCGGCTAACGTGGACATTTCCAGACCGGTGGAGGTGGCGCAACCCCCACGCCGGGGAAATCCGCCTGCGCCGCGCCCCGCGCTGGCCGTTGAGACTCCAGCGACCTCGTTGACCCCCGGGACCTCCGAGGTGGTGGACGGCGCCGACGTACCTGCTGCTTCCTCTGCCTCGGCCCCTGTCATCCGCTCGAAACGGGGTCGGGTCGTCGCCCCTTCCCGTCACAAGGACTTTGACCATGGGTGAATTCTGGGGGGGCTTGTGTGGTGGTTAACATAATTCACCCACGGAACTATGGGTGGGGGGCATGTTTAGAACAGACCCTTTTAGCAGACGGAACGACTGTCCAGTTCAGTCCGGTTTGACTTTCCGAATGTACGTTTTATGGTGTTGTGTTCATTAAAACTTTGTGCTGGATACTCCGCCTCCGACTCCCGTCTCTCGGCACTACAGTAGTACATTTCTCAGCCACCCCAATGCTGCCAATATTTAATAGGATTTAGATATATTAGAAGGCTACCAACACCTAGGCAAAATGCATTATGTATGTATGTATGTATGTATGTATGTATGTATGTATGTATGTCTTCAAAATAGCGCTTACAGAATATTAGGGTAACATTTTCCTCCATGTTAGCAAATCGAAGAAAAGCTGAGGAAAAAAATATACGTCTTAAAGTTGATGATAGCGTTGCACAATTTAAAACTGACATCTTCTTTCTCTCTAACAGGATGAAGTCGAATCCAATGAGAGGCCATCCACTTCTAAATCACAGCTTACCTCTCTAAGATTCTCCCTGGAATTAAAATGTAACGCTCTACTTGGCACTGTGAAATCCAATGTCATTTTTTGCATTCCTATAGCTTCCAGTCAAAGAGCTATAGAAAATCTATCTAGAAAAGCAAATACACAAAGCAGACTTGGAAATGGACCACCTTAGGCAAAAAATGCAAAGGATGCTTTGGAGATCCAAATTTTGGAACATATTGTTAAAGGTGGGTGAGGTGCAAACTGGGATACTGTTCCCTGCTCTAAAAACATACCCAATATGAATGACTTTTCTTTTTTTGTGCTTTCAGGAAATAAAGAAATCCTCATAAAAAGTAGATTGTCTTTATTAAAACACGGGCTGTGGTGGGACAAGTTATTTTGTTGAACAGTTTACTCAAAGGGTTTTACTTCAGTGAACAATGCAGACGATTATGCTGAGCATGTGCATGTAGAGAAGAACAGCATCTGGTTAAAAGCAGTACCAGGGCCTTTTCTGCCTTGCATTCTTAAAATGAGTTTCTTGACTTGCAGCAGTTATAGGTCCTTGGTTAGTCAGCTACTCTGATCATGGGAAAGCCACAACGTTAAAGTTAAGTGACTATAGTACAGAGCGGGTGGGATGCACGGGCGGATCATTCTGCACATGCGTTAATTGCGTTAAAAAAACAAAACTTAAACTTAAAGCATGCCCCCGGTGCAGTTAACATGGGTGCTGAGAAGGTGGTCTAAATAAATGATAGCGCTGAAAAACGTTAGCGCTCGTGAAGAAAATTATCAGGAAAATAAAGTATATCCAACCGGGAGCAAGATCTAATCTAATCGTTCCTCACGGAGATTCCTTCTGAGGATCGCATCCTCTACGTCCACAGGCTCTCGTAGAAAAGGACATGCCATTACTAACACTTCCTTCTGTCGGAGAGCTGCCTTCAGCCTTATAGACAACAAACTCAGAGTAGGTCTAACCACCTCCCGAGCAGGTTAGACCCACGGCGTATGTTGCCGCAGCAACTAACTCTCGGTTGCGCTGAACCTGCTACCTGAAACGGAAAACCCAGAGTTTCCGCTAACTCAGAGCGAACAAACTCGGGGTTGCCTCAAAACCAGCTACCTAAAACAGGGCTCCGGAGTCAGCAAATGGCGACAATCCCTTCTCCTCCATGCTGTGGTTCAGTCTGACAGCTCATTGGTCAATGGGCAGCAGCTAATTTGCATCAATGCTACAGACACCAGAAACAGCGCATTCTGAAGGGACTGAAACAGAGGGGAATAGCGGTGGACAATATTTTTTTCCTAAAAGCTATTACCAGCAAACAGAACTCAAATAGTATGTTTACTTGTTGGGAAAACACCATAATATGTCTCCTTTAAGTATTTCGGTATGGTAACTATGAAGCAAAAGGAGGGGAATTGTATTTAACACGCATGGAAAAAATACCGCAGATCTATCTTCCAGCCCCGGGTCTTTCAACGGGGCTTCCCTATGTTTCTGACCTCGAGTCTGACTCCCGCACTGGTTTGTATCAAGTAGGTGTGGCCTATGTGACGTATGCGTGGCCTATGTGACGTATTGGCTCCGCCCTCCTCACCTGTCTAACGGTGCGGCCACACCAAACGCCTAACCTGACGCTTGATCATTGTGTGGTGGGTTCAACGCTTCCAACGCAGCTAGATGAGTCCATGTCCATGCAAGTGAACGGAGCGTTCCCTCTTCGTCATAACTATCAAACCAAACATCCTTCACATTCACCGAGCGAGTATTATGAAAGTAAAATGCACATTTCTCGCTAAAAATGTTTCCATAAACGCATTTAATGGCGTAACTATGTTACTATTTCCACCCTGAATAAAGATAGTTGTCGGCCGTGGCTGCGCTGGAGTCCGAGGTAGGAAACACAAACGCCGCCGTGTTTGGGTGATAGAGTTTAGATCGGGTTAGATTAAATAATCTCTGATATAAATAACAATAATCGGGTTGAATAACTTCACATGGTGTGTCTGGTGTGTTTCCAGCATTCGTAGTGTTGATCAGGAGAGAAATAGTCCGCCAAGACGTTGAGGTTGCTTAGCATCCAGAGACTCTGTCCATGCAAGTGAACGGAGCGTTCCCTCTCCGTCATAACTATCAATCCAAACATCCTTCACATTCACCGAGCGAACATTATGAAAGTAAAATGCACATTTCTCGCTAAAAATGTTTCCATAAACGCATTTAATGGCGTAACTATGTTACTATTTCCACCCAGAATAAAGATAGTTGTCGGCCGTGGCTGCGCTGGAGTCCGAGGTAGGAAACACAAACGCCGCCGTGTTTGGGTGATAGAGCTTAGATCGGGTTAGATTAAATAATCTCTGATATAAATAACAATAATCGGGTTGAATAACTTCACATGGTGTGTCTGGTGTGTTTCCAGCATTCGTAGTGTTGATCAGGAGAGAAATAGTCCGCCAAGACGTTGAGGTTGCTTAGCATCCAGAGACTCTGTCCATGCAAGTGAACGGAGCGTTCCCTCTCCGTCATAACTATCAAACCAAACATCCTTCACATTCACCGAGCGAACATTATGAAAGTAAAATGCACATTTCTCGCTAAAAATGTTTCCATAAACGCATTTAATGGCGTAACTATGTTACTATTTCCACCCAGAATAAAGATAGTTGTCGGCCGTGGTTGCGCTGGAGTCCGAGGTAGGAAACACAAACGCCGCCGTGTTTGGGTGATAGAGTTTAGATCGGGTTAGATTAAATAATCTCTGATATAAATAACAATAATCGGGTTGAATAACTTCACATGGTGTATCTGGTGTGTTTCCAGCATTCGCAGTGTTGATCAGCAGAGATATAGTCCGCCAAGACGTTGAGGTTGCTTAGTAACCAGAGACTCTGTCCATGCAAGTGAACGGAGCGTTCCCTCTCCGTCATAACTATCAAACCAAACATCCTTCACATTCACCGAGCGAACATTATGAAAGTAAAATGCACATTTCTCGCTAAAAATGTTTCCATAAACGCATTTAATAGCGTAACTATGTTACTATTTCCACCCAGAATAAAGAAAGATGTCGGCCGTATGCTTCTGTCCAAGCTCACTACTCTCTGCCAGTGACGTCGGGTCAAGCTCAACGCTGATTGGCTATCGCGGCCAAGCGTCACGCGTTGGAGCGTTGAAAGTTCAGATTTCTGAACTCCGGGCGTTGGCGCGTTGGGCGCGTTACTGCGTTTACGTGCGTAATTACGTGCGTCTGACGCGCGTAACGCCCCTAACGCGACGCTTCATCGCATGTAACGCGTCTAGGCGCCTATACCAATGGTTCCCTATGCAAAAATGCCGAATTTTGACGCCCCTAACGCGAGTAAAGGCGGCTGCATGCTTCAGCGTTGGTGTTACGTTGTTGCGCAAAATTTACTCAAAGCAATTCATGCTCCCTTTTAGGTTGCGCGTGTTGCGCGTGTTGCCAAGCAATTTACCGCCAGAACAGTAGGTGGAGTAATATGTGGAGTAAAGTTTTTCGTTGAAGACGACCTCGAGAATGACGTCTTTGTCTGTGGGAGTCGTTGGTTTGTTTATGTGCCAGATCGTGTTCTCCCCATACACAGTGAATTATGGCAACAGACAGAGGAACAGGGGTGATGAAGTTGTTGATCATTGGGGTTGTATAAATGTGCATATCTCTCTACATTTTAAAACGACATAATGTGTTGGCAGCAAAGTTAACTTCACTTCACGTTAACGCTTTTGTATATGAGCCAGCCGGGTCGTCCTTGCCTTCTGGCTTTTAAAATGGCGGTATGAAAACAGGAAATGTGATACTCCAGACAGGAAGTAGTAACCAGACCAGCAGACCAATCACAGCCTTGCTTGGCTGCGCGGCTCGCGTAAAAGCTTACGTAAAAAATGACGCAAGTCTAGAAAAATCGCCCGACGCACGCAAGACGTGAGAAGTCGCGCAAGCGGTGCGCAAGGGCGCGCAAGGGCCTCTTGCGCTTGCGCTTACGCTTACGTAACTGAGCATAAATCGGCCTTAACGCGTTTGGTGTGGCCGTACCGTAAAGGTGCTGCCATCTGTAGCTGGAGTAGTTATTGCAGCTTGTATGTCGGGTCCTGCTCCCCTTGTGGATATGTATAGTAATTTCAGCTTATGTGTTCGATCTTGCTCCCATGTGGCTATGTGGGGGCAGCTTATATGCTTAAAATATGTAACATATCATATATATATATGATATAGGATGTCTATGTATACAAACGCTTAAAAATAGATACATATTGACCCTACAACTTGATGTCCGCAGGGTTGCTATGGCCGGTCGTTATGCGGAAATCAGAAAGACGTAGGGCCCTTACATAGTCGACGCGAGCAACGCGCGTAAACGACGCGAGTGACGCGAGCGACGCGCTTCCTTTCATAGTCTACACAGCATACGCGAACGTTGCGGGCAATGCATGACATGCAATACACCACTCACGCCATGGTTGGCAGCAGAGCCACCGGTCTTTTCGCGGGTGACATTCCAGGTGACATTCCGATCAAAGTGGCTATGGAAGAAAAGTGATGAAGCGCAGAGATAGGCGGTTGTATGTGCGCCCTTTAAATACCACACGAGATCAGGATGGGGAATTTGTTTCTCTGGTGCTTCCAATGCGAAGCCTGGACGAGGAGAGGCATTTCCAGTATTTTCGGATGTCGGCGCCAAAGTTTAATGATCTCCTTACGCGAGTCATCCGATATCTTCCCGACTCTCACCAAAACCGGCCCTTGTCAGGGAGCAGCTGGCAGATTATTTTTTGTCAGATGCTGATAATTAGTAAAAGAGACGTCAATTCATTCTTATGACGTTCCCGCATCCTCTCATATGTTCTTCTGTAAATATAACCTATAGTGGCAATAATGTACAATATTTGCAGTATCGCCCCCACCGACAACGCATGGTATTGCATGGATCGGCGCGTCGCGTATCAAAAATGGCGGCCGAAGCGTCGCGTCGCGTAGCCTTTTGGACACGTATGCGTAGCGATGCGTCGACTATGTAAGGGCCCTTACGCCCCGTGCCCACTACCTCCGTCCTCTGACGATACTGGAACGCGGGAAAGCGGATCATCTTGCATCGCAACAAGCAGGAAGTAGCGGGAAGAACCCGGCGAAGCGATTTGATTGGCTGACGGATGCCTCTGCAAAGACTACTCCCCCATCAGTCAGCCACGCCTTCCCACGTCCGTTGACTGACGGAGGTAGTGGGCATGTAGGGTTACGCCCCGTGCCCACTACCTCCGTCCGTTGACTGATCCCCATTGACTTTGAATGGGGACGGACGCGCAATGCATTGTGGATCCGTCCGTTCCGTTGGAGCCTTCGGCTCAGTCAACAAGTTGAAAAATGTTCAACTTTCTCGGCAGCGACGGATCCGTCATCCAATCAGATCACGTATGCAAATTTAAGCACTGTGACGCGACTCGGGCTCTGACGATACTGGAAAGCGGGTCATCTTGCATCGCAACAAGCAGGAAGTAGCGGGAAGAACCCGGCGAAGAGATTTGATTGGCTGACGGATGCCTCTGCAAAGACTACTCCCCCATCAGTCAGCCACGCCTTCCCACGTCCGTTGACTGACGGAGGTAGTGGGCATGTAGGGTTATGCCCCGTGCCCACTACCTCCGTCCGTTGACTGATCCCCATTGACTTTGAATGGGGACGGACGCGCAATGCATTGTGGATCCGTCCGTTCCGTTGGAGCCTTCGGCTCAGTCAAGAAGTTGAAAAATGTTCAACTTTCTCGGCAGCGATGGATCCGTCATCCAATCAGATCACGTATGCAAATTTAAGCACTGTGACGCGACTCGGGCTCTGACGATACTGGAAAGCGGGAAAGCGGATCATCTTGCATCGCAACAAGCAGGAAGTAGCGGGAAGAACCCGGCGAAGAGATTTGATTGGCTGACGGATGGGGGAGTCTTTGCAGATGCATCCGTCAGCCAATCAAATCGGTTCGCCGGGTTCTTCCCGCTTCTTCCTGCTTGTTGCGAGGCAAGATGACCCGCTTTCCAGTATCGTCAGAGCCCGAGTCGTGTCACAGTGCTTACATTTGCATACGCGATCTGATTGGATGACGGATCCGTCGCTGCCGAAAAAGTTGAACATTTTTCAACTTTTTGACTGAGCCGAAGGCTCCAACGGAACGGACGGATCCACAATGCATTGCGCGTCCGTCCCCATTCAAAGTCAATGGGGATCAGTCAACTGACGGAGGTAGTGGGCACGGGGCGTTAGTGCTGTGTTCACTGTTCGCTACGTCACAGCTGTTTCGAAAAGTGTGTTTCCATCTCCCATTTTGTGCATTTATTCTCTTTCGCACAAGTCCAAAACCACCTCAAGCGAGCGTAAAAAACTCTTTTGCGAATTAGAGGATTTTTATGCAAATGTTGGTGTTTCCATCACGTTTACTGATTAGCCGCTTCAAAATTTGCATAAAAGCAGGTTAAGTCTTATATTGCTGCTTGCCAGACCAAGGTGATGAAAAATTTGTGAAATTAATAATATAATTTAATATTATACTCCAGCCATCAGTCCATCACTCCTGTACCTTGCAGTTGATCACCCATATATACCCCCTGACCCAGAAACACTGACTTAATAATCTTGTGCTGCTTAATTAAATTTGACAAAATACTGTTCTTCAGCACAATAAATACAAATCAGGCAAAAAGTAAGATTTTATTAACCAACATATGTATATATACTTTTCATAAAATGTATTTAAAAACAAAATAGACACTTAAGTTGACATCCCGCAATCTTGGACTGGCCCGTATGTTTCATGCAGGTAGTCGATTACCGCTGCAGTACCGTAGAGAGAGTTGAACACTTTTCTCTCTGGCTGAGAACTGACCCTCTCCAGCATGTACATTAGATGGTGGTGGAAGCAGGTGAAAGGGGTGCCTTGCTCTGTTGCAATGTCTACCCAGTCCCAGACACACTGCAGGGGAGTGCACTCGTAGCCGGCAAACATAGCTGGGTTAGCGAGTAGACCCCGGGCGGCCATGACACCTTATAAGGAAAGAAGAAAAGAAAAGGGGGGAAAAAATGAAGTAGTCTCTCAGATTGTAGGAAAATAGATTTTAGACGTTTATTGTATATAAATACAATAAACAGTCTTCTGTCTGAGACACATCTTAGTGCCCAGAGTATGAATAGAGTTACCAACAGCTTAAATCCTTATGATTTGTTCTATTCCCATAACCCTACAACCTAATTAAAAAGGTTAATGAAGGTTTCGACACAAGCGGAGCACAGTGGTTTTAGTCGGACGATATTCTCTTCCAAAACAATTCGATTTTTTAAACACATTGGACAATACATGTGAAACCTTGTCCAATGTGAAAACAAGACATCAGCTCTCAATGGCTACTGAAATTTGGATGCAAAAAGGGAGAAAGATTGAACGTCCAGCTGAATTCATCATAGCAGAGATCACCGTGGGTTCCGACCTATTTCAATAAAAGTCTTCTAAACTAATTAATGTCATTTTATTATATCAAACAAAAAGGCTACAAATAAGTATGCATCAACAGTTAAAAACACACTCAAGTGGGGAGACCGATTGCAGTGGAAAAACAACTGCTGCTGGGTCGAGGCTAACTCAACCCAGCAGTATAGTAAAATATAGTATAGTGGAGAGATGCCATTTGAGCCAGACATTAAGGAGACTTTGCTGACGCTTTTATCCAAAGCAATTTACAACCATTCTTTCACACATTCACACCGACGGCGGAGTCAACCACACAGGGCGAAAGCCAGCTCGTCAGGAGCAATCAGGGTGAGGTGTCTTGCTTAGGGACACCTCGACACTCAGCGAGGATGAGCCGGGGATCGAAATAGCAACCTTCTGGATACCAGTCAACCCGATCTACCTCCTAAGCTACTGCCCCCCCCCTTAATAACACGTTTCTGTATCCAGGATAACTCTTTGGATAACAGCTGGCAATCTACAAAGTTAAGAAAGCAATGAAAACCTACCATCCACACCAGTGAGCCGGTGCATGGCCTCCACGTCCCGGAGGTTCCTTACATCTCCGTTGGCAATAACAGGCACCGAGACGCTGTCCTTTATGGTCTGTATGGCGTTGTAATTGACCGGCTGGTGGCGCTCGTCCGCGGTGCGCCCGTGGACCGTGATCCAGGACGCGCCGGCGGCCTCGGCCTGCTGGCACAGGTCTACGGTCCGCCTAAGGTCCTTGTGGATCCTGCAAAGTAGAGATACTCATGATGGAGGCGCAAGACAATAAGATGAGCGAGTCTTATTTGCACAATGAACTTGTCTGGCGGGTTACAAATGTAAATTAATTTTGAATTGCAACCGGTTTGTGCAGGCACACACATTTTTTTTGTAAAACATATACACTCTGTACTCAGCAATGACCATTAAGCAAGTATACCTTATTTTTATAGAGGTTGAATAGTTGGGTTTTGCTACTTGGTTTCGGACTAGGCGAACCATGTCTCGGACCAGATCGGGCTTATTGATGAGGCAAGCACCGTACCCCTCAGCCATGGCCCACCTGAGATTGGTTAAAGAAAATATATGGTTGAATAGTGCTACTGTTTCATTGCGTTTATTTTATGACAATCAAAGAACACACATTATACACAAACGCTGTGTCCTATCCATTCGGTGCTGTGTTGTTTTAACAATGACAAAACCTTGAGCACGGTTTCAGCACCTCTGGGGACAGCCACAGTTCAGGTCAACTCCATCCGAGAAAGGAGCGACAACACAGGCTGCATCAGCCAGGGTCTGGGCATCACTGGAGGCAAACTGCACTATCAATGGTCGGTCAGCTGAAAATAAATAATGATTAAGTATCATGTGCACTAATAGCTTCTTAACAACACGTTATATATTGCTTCAAATATGTTGCGTTCTGCAACATTCAACCCACCGATAATTCAACGTTATTGTGTTTAAAGAGCAAAAGATAGTTACAGTCATTGGTGGTGAATTCACTATCTCTGGCCTTGTTGGAACGCATGAAGTCTGCAGCCACTATCATGGGAGTGAAGCAGATATCGCAGTCATATCTCCTCACCAAACACCTGAATGGCAGCCTAAAACCGATTGAATTGAACACAAGTTAGTGAGAATCAGAATGACATATACTACATCTTATTGTACAAGTAGGCTACGCAGGAGTACACTTATTAGGCTTGGTTCCTTAACAGCCACATAGCAGCAACAATATAAGACAAAGTAAATAAAGATATGTCAAAATACAATTATGCAAACAAATAAGTAAAGATCGGTAGCAGCATTTTCTACTTCACAGCGATAACGCACAGCTTCCCCGCAGCTGTACAAACCAATAACACCCGATTAATGTTATTAAAGCTTACTTTGAGTATCGAACCATGGGTGCGCAGATCTTGAGGACCTTTCCCTCCTCGAACATGTCCATTATGTTAGTCTCCATGTTATAGATGGACCACTTACGAGCCTACCTTAGTGTCAGTGCTCATATTATAGATGGACCACAGACAACACAAATTTAGTGTTAAAGCTCATGTTACGGATGGACCAGCACACAACCCTCCCGTGGTCGAAGCGAGGGCTGTGCGGTGGAAGTGTTATGGGCGCTTCCGGATGACGTCACCAGCTCGCACCAGAACTGAACAACGCTTTTTTAATAGTTCTCCATTTGGTTGACTTTTTTTATTTTTTTTCTTAATCTTATTTGAAATTCTGAACACAAACACTTCGTATCTTTGAATTTGTCCCCACTATTAAATAAATTAGTAAAAAGTTCTTATCGATCATAGGTTAATGATGTTCGACAGTCGATATTCCCCGAGTCACAGTTCGCTCACTTATGCTTTAGGGAAAAATAAAATGACCATTACATATTGATAAAAGCCGACAGAAATCCTACTTACAAATCAGTCATTCTATTGAATGTAATGAATGTGAACGTTACATTACACTAAATTCCTTCATACCTCCGGATCCGGACGAAATTCGTCCGTCCGGTTTGGGTGTCAGAACTCGGCTGCCAGATCAACCCGGTGTCCTGCGCTTACAGATGTCGTAACGACACTTGTCGTATCGACACAAGCCAACGGAAAAACCCGGAAGGGTTGTTTATAAAAGGGGGTCAATCATGGACATAAAAAGAAGGCTCAATCCGTTTTGGTATTGATTTAATTGAACACAGCGCGTTCTTTCGCACAACAAAGCTATTGGAAACACGTCTTAAAGCACTGATGAATGCATATGTAACCCAGTTCCTGTGTCTGCGTGTGGATCGCTGTTTAGACATTAGCTGTGTTTGAAATCGTTCCCTATACACTCGTTCCCTATTCCCTATATAGTGTACATGATATAGTGCACTATATAGGGAATAGGGAACGAGAATTCGGACACTACGCTTAACATTTCTAAACGTCATTTGCGTCAGTAAATGCGCCGGGTATTTGTGTGACGCAGACAGATGCGCCCACATCATGTAAACAAACCGGGCACTCACGACGAAAGCTGGAGGTTGTATTGATGTTGAATGTTACATTTCCTTGTTTTAATTAATTTTGAATGTTAAATATTCTATGTTAAATCCCAAATAAATTGTTGACATTTCTAAACAAAAGCCGGAGGCTCGCATTAAATGTATTCGTTTTCGCGGTTATTCGGCTTCTTCTTCTCCCCTGGAAGAAATACAACCGCATTGCATTGTGGTATACCGGAGTAACATGTAGGGAACATCGTATGCACCCTATTTTAAGTCCACTATATAGTGCCCTATATAGTGGACCACTGAGAATTCGAACACCCTACAAAATGGCGTGCACCCTATTTAGTGCACTACATCCATGATAGGGAACGATTTCGAACACAGCTTCTGTGTTGGGAGCGCTGGAAATAAAGTGAATCGCCCCGTTCAGTGAATGGAGTTAACCGATTCTTCTTTTATATATAACCCAAGTATATGCAACAATAATTTGTACATTCGATTATTATTCATAGATTAGAAAACAAAACGAGATCGTTAATACTTGGGAATAACATGGGAATGAATGAAACGCGCATGCGCATTTAAAAGACAGCGTTTACAGGAAGTGCGTCATTATTGCGCATCTAGGACCCGAGTCGATCTGGCAGCCGAGTCAATCTGACACCCACACCGTCCAAACGTTGCCTCCGGGACTACCCTTCATACCTCCGTCCGGTTTCAGCGTTGTTATGGATGTTTAAGCAATACATCCTCTAGAGGGCAGTGACTGTCGTGTCACAAATTAACGGCATCGACAATCGCAAACATGGCATCTGTGGAGATGATTTTGCTTTGTGTCATCCGAAATCTGCAAAAAATTTGCAAAAAGTGTAGGCCTAGGTGGCGTTGGCATGTGACACCCCTCACCAACCCGCAGATTATCTCCTCAAAATGTTGAGCGATTTTTAAATGACAGTTACAGCTCATTGCCAAAGCAGGGGAACAATGAAATAAAAAGGTCAGGTATATAGTATAAGTATAAAACATTAAATACAATATATATCCGATACTACTCTATCTATTTTCGCGAATGGTCTGACTTCTGACTCTATACTGCTGCTTCGATTTCTGTTAGCACTCCGGATTCGTAAGCTCAGAGGCGACGGACCCATTGACGGACGAAACACCTCCAGGACCGGACGAAATGGTCCGTAACCGTATTTACCGTATGGTGTGAATGGGCCTTAAAGGTGCTATGACATGCTCTTTTATGGATGCTTTAATATAGGTTTTATTGGGCCACTAACACAGTATTCAAAGACATTCCCGAAATTCAGCCGTGGTGCAGAGTTACAGCCACTCCGAGCCAGTCGCACATTGAGCTTCCCCCAAATGCGCTGTTTTGGTGTCTGTAGCTATAATGCAAATGAGGAGGAGCGAGGCGGGTCAAGGAGGAGAGTGGGGGTGTGTCCCTGAGCAGCTTGCAGCCACGGTACCATGCACTCTGTTTACAGTGGATGTATCGCAATGGCGAGGCGCACACAGCCTTTAGCCTTGTTCTGTAAATATTCTAGAACACGCGGGAGTCCTGGAGCTCTATATCTAAATAATATCATATACATAGATATCTATATCATATAATATATATTATCACGACCAAAAGCTGTGTGAGCCAATATAACGACCGTGTTGGATTCTCCGACGTTCCTGGATCTTCCACGTCCACATCAATCTGAAGTAGATTGAACCGCGACATGGAGGAGAAAGGGATTGTTGCCGGGCAACTCCGCCTCCTGCAGCGCCAAGGCGGTGGTCCCTCGGCAGCGGGAAGTGGGGCTCAAGCGGGAGACATTCGCGGCCAACAATCCCTTTCTCCTCCATGTCGTGGTTCATGTTCTTGAGGGAGTCAAAGCCAAAGATCCTATCCCCCAATTCATTCTCAAACATGGCTGAGATAACCCCCACTACGAGTCTCGTTGTGGAAATACAAGAGCCGTCTAAGAACCGACAAGAAACACTTGCGTTACAGTGTGTGTATTCACACACACACACGTGGCGCTCGCACGGTCGTGTCTCATTGGCGGGCCAAATTCTCTGGGTGGGCCAGGCAGAGTAAGGGGAGGAGCTTAGATGCTATGTGACGACATATGAAACCACATTCCAAATCAGCACGCTTGAGCCTCCGTTTTTTCCAAAGGCGAGCAGAACACCTAGTGCTCGTTTTACACCAAATGCAAGTTTTAGCCACTGGGGGACCATATGCAGGCTAGGGGAACTCATATTTATGTTAGAAAACCTCATAAAGTGAGATTTTCATGCCATGGCACCTTTAAGACATACTCTATATTTAGTTTTATTTAGACCTACTGTCCACTAGAGGGCGTAGTCGTTCTACTCCTACAGCATTCTGCATTACCTACCCATGCAACATAAACCCATTACAGTGAACATTGCACTACAAACATCTAGGTCCCCAAAATGCTTTTTACATTAACGCAATAAGTAATGATCACATTTAATTAAAACAAAGTTTAATTTGCAATAAACAATAAGAAAATAACTATTAGATGAATTAAAAACATCAAAAGATACATTTTGGATATCTGAATAATGCAAAGGCCTGTTTCGTTAGTCAATAACCTTTAGTAAAGTACATGTGTAGAGAATAAATACATCAACATTACTCTGATCAGGTCAACAGTAATCTAGCTTGTTTGATTTGTCTTTCCTTCTCAGTAAAAATGGACACATTAGGTTAAATTAATAGGATTCTCCTTCAGCAGTTTGTTTCCGCTGATGTTCATCCAACATAAGTGCCTGCAAGCTCACTTCTGACCGATAAACTATGAACTAAGAGCGAACATAATTCAACAAATGGGATTTTGTTCATGTTGTGCAGTGTTATTTGCAACGCACTATGTGTACGTTCATTAGTATGTGTGACTCGCAATATGCAAACCCAGCCTACAATCATCATCCAACCGTACAAGATTTGTTTGAATACTGAAGATGTAATATATAATATTTGAGTTGTATTTTAAAACATTCCATATCCTCCATCCTCTTCTGAATACTTCAACATTAACATCCTTTTAAACAAAATCTTGGACTCACTGTACACGTATTTGAAGTATAATTAAACTAGTGCCTACAAGTTAAGAACATTGACCACAGGGCAACAACGGCGCCCGGACGACGATCCAGAACATAAGAGTTCCTGTTCATCTGTACACAGCGCCCGACCCCCCTGCAAGTCCATCAGAGGGACCCACTCGGGCTTCCTTCCTTCCATCAAATCAAACACACAAAAGGCACACACAAGGTCCTCCTCCGGAACAACACACGGCCGTCACGTCCTCACTGGGGGAGTCGACACGTGCGGTCCACCGCCTCCAGCTCCACACTGGCCAGGAAGCGCCGGGCAAGCCTATGGCAGTCGTAGCTCAGCTCCGTTGTGTACACTGAGTGGGCGTGCTTGGGGTACACGATGATGGTGCTCCGGAAGCGCTGGCTGTGCTGGCGCTGCTGGAAGTCCAGCTTGGTCTTGTAGCGCCGCCAGGTGCTGTGGGGCAGGGCCATCACCGTCTGGCTGCAGAGCTCTAGGCCCTGGACGCCCGGCTGCATGGACACGTCCTGGATGAAGTGCCGCTCCGAGTGGTACTGCAGCGACGAGGTGTATCTACAGGGGGGGGTCACATAAGTATAGAGATACATACCTTTCATATCGGGTATACTGGATAGGTAGTGAGGCTGTAGATATGGTGATGATCCAGGTCAAGTCACATCATTTTTCCCTTGCAAATAGTTTGCTACACTTTGGTCAATGCTCAGCGCTATTTTATTGGGTCACCTAGTACCCTTACCTTATTTCCTTGGGTGGCAGGGGGTCAAGCTCAATTCCCTCTCCATAGGACAACGGATGCCGCTGAGGGAAAGATCCGACACGTAAACTTGGAGGCTGCAAAGTAAGCAGAAGGTGATTCCTGTGGGGACTGGAAAAGGGCTCATGGCTCAATTCAGCATGAAGCCACTTCTTCTCATCAACGTGGACATAAAGCAAGCATTCTAGAGATTACAACTTTACATATGTGTCCATCGAGTTGTAAAGCAATACATACCATGATACATAAATCCCTGCCTTCATCTTCAGACACCGGACTCATACCCCCTTTATCAGTGGAGAGGGGCAGCAGCCAGGCACTTGGGCTGGGGCTGGGGGGGAGCCCCGAGTCGGGACTATCCAGGACTCTTTCCGCCCTACAGCTCATACCCAGTGGATCGGTGTCACATAGATTTGGCAAGTTTAACCTGCCCACCATGTCTGATTAAAAGTTGCACAATGTTGCTCAACTACCAAAAGTGGCTTTAGAGTGATGAAAGGGCCACTTCCAGATGACTGAGGTTCCTGAAGTCCTCCAATGGTCCAGGGTTTGTGCGTTAAGCCTGATAGAACAGAACGTTACCGACCGTTGATTCCCCGCAGTGGTGAAGGTCTGCGTGCCGCTGGATAGATCCTGCAGCTGTATCGATTCTGCAGCGGAAAAGCCACTCCACTTAGACGTTACTCTCGGGCAGCACACATCTGTCCCACTACAAATATGTACTTTGTCCCACGGTCACATCCCAATTAGTAACGTTCAGCTGGAAGAAGCTTCTCGCAGAATTCGGAAACGGACTAAAAAGGCCGCTGAGGCTGTCCGATCCGCTACTCTCCTTCACATTTCGTCTAATCAAAAGGCCTCGTTGTTGTTCAACAGATCCAGGAAAGGAAACGCCCATCAAAGCATTTCCTCGGTGCTGATTGGAAGACGGGATAATAGTATGATAATAGGGTTGCACAAGCGCAACATAAAAAGTATTTCATGCTTCAGTTTAAAAAAATGTGAAAAAGAAAAATAACATGTTTGGTTATGATTTTAATAGTGTTCAACAATTGCCTAGCACTGGCACATTCAAGCAAGAGACATAAAGATCAACAAATGAGGAATGTGTACACTTGCATGAAGATCATATATGAATTTGATTGATATACTGACTTCTAAAACAGTTTACACACTGTTGCATTTTGAATGAACAATATCACAATACATCCTTGGAATATTAGTGATTGAAGTGATATAATGCTAAATATTTAAATATTGAGAGTTAATAGGACATTTTATAATGAATAATTCCAAATCGCCTCTCAATCTTCCAGTGTGAAGATGAACAGTGTGGTCTAACTCTCTCTAAATCTGTGAAGACAGCATCATATCCATGTCCCAAATGTTGAGCAAACCCATCTCACCCACCCACAGCCATACCCACAGCCATACCCACAGCCATACCCCCCCACACACACACACACACACACACACACACACACACACACACACACACACACACACACACACACACACACACACACACACACACACACACACACACACACACACACACACACACACTTCCAAAAAAGAGACATCATTGTCTTGATCTTGTAGCATTCTGGTGACATGGTACAAACTATAGGCCAGGGGATCTGTTTGCAGGTCTGCATGAGGAGCCAGCAATCTTGTTTGTAGCTTCATGTTACAGTCAAACAATGTTGCTTCTCAACCCAACTTCGCGTCTGCGTACTAATAACATTATCCGTCAAGAAAAACCTAGAGCAAAATTTCACCATTCACTCATTCATCTTCAACAGCACCCTTCACAGTGAGATGAGAGTCTGGGGTGTGTAACTAAAGCATGAAAAGACATGGGGGGGAGATCCACTCCTCACAGCCGCTTCTTGATGAGCTTCTCAAGCCTGCGGATGCGCGAGGACTCCTGCTCAGGTGTGGGAGCACTGAAGGACAGGCTGGGCCCGCCGTCGGACCCCGAGGGGGGGGTGGGCAGCCTCTGCCTGAAGAGGTCCAGCATGTTGCTCTGCTCACTGCGCTTCAGACCCTGGACGGCACAGTCACACACAAGGAGATCAATCCAACACTGACATATCAACAGTAAATCCACCAAAATAAATACTCATAAAGGCCTAATTTCATTCTCTATTATTTAGGTCATAATAACAGCCTTTTAAAAGATAATGACAGGGTGATGTAAATCACCACATCATATAGAAATCATCAGCTCGATTAATGAGGGGGGGGGGGGGGGAAGGAGGGAGAGAGAGAGAGAGAGAGAGAGAGAGAGAGAGAGAGAGAGAGAGAGAGAGAGACTTTGAGTAAGCTGACCTTCATGTCCAGGATTTTCTGGAAGGTCTCAGGGTTTCCGTCAGCCAGTAGCTTGATGTAGTTGTCAACAAACACCACCGCTGGTTCATGAGGGGCCATCACTACCTGAGGAGGTGGAGGAGGAGGAGAGTTTAAAGCAGCTCCAATCCAGCCTTCCTGTGAACCAGCCTCGGCCAGAGTAGGAAAGCCTTAAATGATCCCATATGTGCAGTCCCAGGCAGCCTGGGACTGCAATGTGTGGGGCGCGGCGGGTTGGGGGGTAAAAGATAGCACGCAATTGGTTCAAGCTGTAAGCAAAACATCAGGAGTACAGGTCTATATATAGGCCTCTCGCTCTTTCTCTCTACCAATTGCTCTACGCATGACTGGATGTGAATTAGCTTCCCCGGTGATTATTTTGCAATAATAATTGAGTCTTTGCAAAAAAAATTGAATAATTTGCATAGCTCAAACATAAGGAGGGCGGGATACAAAATATGGTATTCATTTGCTCCTCGGTATGCATTGTGATCCGCGGTTCCTTGTGAAGCGCCTCTGTCTCTTGTTTGCTTTGGACTCATCGTTACTCGCTAGCTAATACAATCAAAAATTAACCTTGTCTTATTGTGTTAATGTATAATCCTTACAGACTTCTGTACCTTTTAGCGTGTTGCGTATGCGTGGCAATTAAGTTGTAGCATATCAAGCCCAAATAATATTTTCTGCGTAATCACGACCGCATGTCTGTAAGTTAAAGTGAAAGCAGCATTATGGACGAACCCATGAGCAGAGGACTATCGTCACGGTTGCGGTCACTACAGATAGCGCGATTGTTTACCGATATATGTAAGGGTTAGGGTCTTAACGTTTACTTTCGCTACTATGTTAAAATTCCCGGAAAACAATATAGGAGTAGGAAACGCTGCTGATAATAGATTAATAAGAACATATGTGTACAATTTTCCGAAGGGCGATAATTAGTAGCACGGAACAACATGGATTAAGCATTGATTCTCCAGCGGTCTCAGGGCAGGCGAGCCGAACACATGGCCCACAGATATGTCTTTTAGAGGGGGGAAGCCCTCCACTTCCTCGCATGACAACTCTCTCCTGCTCCATGACAAAGGCACACCAATCAATCCATTCCCCCTTTTAAATTGGGGCTATGAGAAAGTGAGGCTATGGAGGCATAGGCTGTGGATAAATGGTGCGTAACGGAGGGGGGGGGGAAGGACAGGCTGGCCAGAAACGCTCAGGATTGTGTGGAATTCTTTAGTTCCTTCCTACAACTGCCCAACTGAGTGATTTACTTAGCAACTGTCTTGGAGTGGGGCCAAGGAGAAGGCCTCGGCTAGAGGGACCTTGTAAGAAAAACCGGAGGAGGCTGGGAGAGAGACATACAGAAAGAGAGACCCTCAGAATGAAACGAGCAGCAGAATGGGAATGGGAGAAAGCAGCAGGTTGAGTAAACATAAAGACAGGGCCTGGGCCATATAGAGCGCTATCTAACAGGTCCCATGATAGGCCTCTTTACAGAGGGCGGGCAATGCTGGGACGAGCCTGACATAGGCCAAGAGGAGGCCATCTTATGAACGCCATAAAGTAGCCTACACACTAAGACCCACCATGGTGCCTCTGGTTTGCATTGTGGGAAAATCACCGCCCATCCGTCAAACTCAGTTCTGCTCAAAGTTCACTCAACTCAGGAGAGCTCAAAACAGATAGAACCAAAATCTCAGTGAGAGTAATTGTGAATTGCTCATCCCGACTCACTCAGTGGAGGAGTTCCTAAATTGACACCAGCTCTGTGCGCCTGAAAGCAGACATGTCTTGCGTGCGTGCGTGCGTCCGTTGTAAACTAATGTGAAAGGGCCCAGTTTATGGAAAAATGCTCATTAAAAAAGCTCCACTTCATGCAGTGTTGGGTGAATCCATAATTGAGGAGTTATTCTTCCTAAAAACAAACTGATGTGTGTGATGATGATGATGCCTCGTGCATTTGCTTTACCGTCAGCCTCACGAGTCAAACCACAAACACTCACACAATAGGGTTAATTGAGCATATTGTTTCTTAGACCCGCAGTTTCTAGAGTCTATGGAAAAAGTGGTGAGCTGCAGACTGGGCCAGCGGACTGTTGGCCAGAGCTCAGAACAGCCACGTTTGTGTTTTAAAGGACTATGTAAGGACTTATACATTCAACACATTCGCTGAACTCTGTGCAGACAGACACACATATTTATTTGTTAGCTGTGAGGGAGAGGGGCTGAGTAGAACATGAAGGTCTTCCAAATCAGGGTCTTGGTATTGAACTTTAATCCTCCTCTCCTCTGCTTGTAGTCTCTCCCCCTACTACCCTCATGAGGAGACACACAGAAACCTATGTTTCGTTATGTATTGCAATGAACTCATTCGCTAAACTCTTTTCTTTCAAGCAAAGCTATATACTAACAATTGAAACAGTTTAAAAGCAGTCGAGTGGTTTTACTTTGATTGGCACTTAATCATTTGAATGTTTGAATTAGTTTGCATTCAGTATGCCCATACTGGGTGGTGTTAGTAGTTACCGAGTTCATCCATACACCCACTGGCTGGGAAGGCATATTGCCCACCGCAGGCATAAATCAACCGTTGTAGAGGCGCAATGTTTGGCTGCCCCACGCTGCGTGACTCACAAGAACTACGACGACTCATCACACCTGCTGTTATTCTCAAAACAAGTCACACTAACAAAGCTTATGGTAGAATGTCCCTGAAAACATACAACTTGTTCAAGACTCGCAGCGCAAAGAATAGTTTTGAAGCATGATTATGCTACACTCTGATTAAATAATAAAAAAGTCCCTATGTAGGTGAACTGTAATCTCTGGTAACTATTTCAAATGTAAAGTAGATAATTTTGTTATTTAATCCAATTTTGCATCCATTTTATGGCACTTTCAAATCCCATGATGCACCATTATATCAATAGTACAACACTACAAACTGCAGGTAGAGGAAATTAACCATAAAGTCTTGCAAAGATTTACCTAAAAAATACAGGCTCCCCTTAACACATACTCAAGTGCATTCTCTGTTTCAATTCCGAATTCCAGCATACTACACTTTCAGAGATCCAAACGGCGTTAGGAAACAGAAACCTAGGGAAGGTTCCCGGGAGACCTTGGCTCTCACCTTCAGGATCATCTCGGCCCTGGTCATGCCCTTCACCACGATCTTGGTGTAGCTGGCGGGGGCCTTACGGTGGACCTGGGAGCCAATGGAGGGCAGGTCCAGCAGGACCGTCTTCAGGGAGTGGGTGTCCAGGAGCAGCTGGTGAAGGGAGCACACAGATGGTCAGCCGTTACAGGAGGTTCTCCTAAAAGACAACCTCAGGTATGAGGTTCATGACCTCGCAGACCTCCCAGACGAGTCCATCTAACACAACACTGGGACAGTGGCAACAAGTGCAACATGATGTGTTTGTTAGCCGAGTTTTATATAATGTATTACGTTGTTTTTCTTTGTGGATATGTGGAACAATATGGACAGGGCTCGGCTAGGTAGGTAGAGCAGGTTGACCTGTAACCACAAGTTGGCTGCATGGTTGACTCCACCGTCGGTGTGTCAATATGTTTATTAACCTTTGTAAGTCACTCTGGATAAAAATGTAAAATGTAAATGCAAATGTAAATGATCTCTGTTACCTGTT